>NW_016803101.1:1311960-1315153 GCF_001698545.2 Rhinopithecus bieti
CCCGGGTTCACGCCATTCTCCTGCCTCAGCCTCCCGAGTAGCTGGGACTACAGGCGCCCGCCACCTCGCCCGCCACCTCGCCCGGCTAGTTTTTTTGTATTTTTTAGTAGAGACGGGGTTTCACCGTGTTCGCCAGGATGGTCTCGATCTCCTGACCTCGTGATCCGCCCGTCTCGGCCTCCCAAAGTGCTGGGATTACAGGCTTGAGCCACCGCACCCGGCCTTTAGCACCAACTTTTATGCAATAGTCTATACCCTATAAAAGCCACTTTCTCAATAATTCCTAAAGCAATACTCTTAGGAAAAACAACATAATCGAGTTTTATAGGAGGGTAGGTTTCTTAATACCAGCTGGCAATATTTGGGCCCTGAAGCATGAGAACTGATCCTATTAAAATCCAGATACCAGCTATTATATCTAAAATTGTTGCTTCATTCATATTTAGCATGAAGAGGAGCCTATCTAAAGCAGGCTCTATTTAATACAACGTGGTTTTAATTGGAGTCTGTTTTAGATGAGCCACCTGTATTTCATCTTTTTAAAATTATCCATAATTTTCTGCACAATTTGCCTCTGCAACATAACGAAGAGCAGTTAGTTATAAATTATTGCCATTGTTTGGATATCAAAGAAGAGAAAAAAAAACTCTCTATTTACTGAAATACGATGGCCCTGTACCAAAGAACAAAATGGGGAGCCCAGGGTTCTAGTTCTGTCCCAGTGCACAAATGAACAAGGCCGTACATAACTGTTATTAATAAGCCTTAACTAGAAAAACAACAGATTAAAACCCTGTTAGTCTTACTCTAGCTAAACTTCATTTATGGCTACTCCGAAGCCTACTGTTACAATAACTAAAGTCTCACATTCTTTACTACTTAAAAAAAAGAGCCTCTTTTTTTAAGCATTTCTAACTGTGGAAATTTTGCTTCCAGCAACTACCTCAAGTAACTTTTTTTGGTAGTGTGGTAGCTCTACTTTGCAATTATTTCTATACCAATATATTCTTGGTTTGTTTTCAACTAAAACCATTCAAAAGTTTTTATAATATCATTATTTCTACTATATTTTCCATCTTCATTGTTTTTATCTAATAATTGTTAAGGTATCTGGAAATACAGTATATCAGAACATCGTGACAATGTTTCCTATTCAGATCCAAGTAAATAGCAGTTTGCAAACTAAGCTATGTTTATTTGTGTGATGGCTACAAGAACCACCCAAAGAAAACACCTAAAATGCAACTTTTAAAGAAGATTCTTCAATCAATCTCTTCTGAATTACCAAAAATATACCCCAATGTATAAGTCAGAATTTCAGAGGGTGTAAAATATATTAAAATTATTTTTTGATAACATGCTAAAATAATGCTTACTGTAGGCTATTTAGCAAAAGATACATGTCACAATCCATTTAAACATGCTGACACTGTTTATTAAACTACCCTATCCAAGCGTTTCTCTTGATGCTTACCAGCGAATATAAGTGATTCCTAACTAGTACTTCTCCTCTAAACAGACTGTTCCACAAGAAGACTCTGCTCATCTCGTGTTCTGACAGGACTATTTATATGAATAATTCCCCAATTGCAATTTGTCCACTATGCTAATTCAATGGACTTAGGTATGCTATAGAAATAGCATCTCTTTTGCAAATGTCAATGTATTTTTTTCCTTCAATATTCTGTATCTATTCCTCTATTATTAAGTTGTGGGCTTGCTTTACTTTGTCCCCTATTTAAAACATTCTGATTTGAGAGTATCACCAACAGCTTATGTGATTTTCTAAATTTCTCAAAATATAGTTGTCACCATTAGTCACATGAAGTCTGGATATTGTCTGGTGACCAATAGGTAAACCAGATATGATTATTATTATTAAGAGTAACCTCTGAGAATTACTGCCACTCAGTCACCAAAATTATCCTATAATTAGATCTTCAAATATCTCATTCTTTTTTTTATTTATTTATTTTTTTTTGAGACGGAGTCTCACTCTGTCGCCGGGGCTGGAGTGCAGTGGCCGGATCTCAGCTCACTGCAAGCTCCGCCTCCCGGGTTCACGCCATTCTCCTGCCTCAGCCTCCCGAGTAGCTGGGACTACAGGCGCCTGCCACCTTGCCCGGCTAGTTTTTTGTATTTTTTAGTAGAGACGGGGTTTCACAGTGTTAGCCAGGATGGTCTCGATCTCCTGACCTCGTGATCCGCCCGTCTTGGCCTCCCAAAGTGAAATATCTCATTCTTAAACTCAAAGTATGAGCCTAAGAAGCAGTGTACACTGAAGGGAGGTGGAACACATACTAATAAAGGTGTTTTTTTTTCTTTCTTTTAATCCAACCCAATAACACCAGCAATTTCCTTACATATATCATTATGGACATTGTAGCTTGAGTTCAGTGCCCCTTGACAGAATCTATCAGGAATGTGGTCTGTAGAAATTACATACCATACACTCCATATGGAAACCTATTTTCAAAATAACCTACGCTTAATAACAAACACTATAACTTGGGGTATCTTTTGCAGTTTCTCTTGCACTCTTTGCTGCACTACTTCAGCAATTTGTCTGTACAGATATTTAGTCTATGAAGCCAAAGCTTTTAAATTTTCTCACTGTAGCTAAAATGAGATTAATTTTATCCCATGTCACATTAGTTACAAGATAACTGGACTCTTTAAAAGACACCATCAGAAATTATCTTGATTCAGAAATTACTCTGAACACTAGTAGGTAACAGTGTTCCTGAATAAACATACTTGTTTGTGGAAATTACTGATTTTGTTTATTTACTTCATAATTTTATGTATTTTTTTCTTGGTCACTGTCAGATAAAATTGGTTAGTCAATGTGCCACAAACTCTAACTTTACTTAATATTTTATAATACTTTTGAATACTTTGATAACAGCAAGTATTTTTTCATTTTAATAAATGTGGTCTGGTCTTTATGTCAAAATTTATAAGAAAAGCTATTTTACTGGAAAGTAACAAAAAATAATTGTGATTAGGACAGAGCTCGAATTAATATTGCAGATTTTTGTGTGTATGCAAAAGATATAATTTGAAGTCATATTTCAAAATTGGACAGACAATTCTATTATAGAGATTTCTTGGCCAACTTTTGTTGGCAAATCAAACAAGCTAAATATATTTCTAGATACGATCTATAATAAACTCAACAGATAAGTCACAA
>NW_016803101.1:1317918-1320126 GCF_001698545.2 Rhinopithecus bieti
TTTTTTTTTTTTTTTAATTCTTGCCATACAGGAAAAGGCAATTTTTTTTTCTCTACCTTCTTTTCTTACCATACCCTTATAGCTCTTATTAGCTACATTAAAGATTATAGAATTAATTTTGTTTTCAAAATTACTCAATAACAATCCCCATATATGAGTTCTTACAGGAAATCACATACAGAAATAAGACTCTTAAAGTGCCTAACTGACAAGCAAAATTTAAAAGGAAACTTCCCCCTTTACTGTTCATGTATTCAGACCTAAAGTGAAGTTGGAATTATGTGAGAGATGCAGTGAGAGATTCAGCAAGCATTCTTACAGTGTAAACACGGCAGTTCAAGTTGTGATGTTCACCCAACATCAAAGCCATCTATCCAGAACATGCAGGGGCAAGCCTCCGCCAGGGAAGACCTGTCTGTGTCAAATAGATTGCTCTAACTCCCCAAAAAAACCCAGTGTGTGATTTAAATCACAACAGTACATAATAAACTTTGGCTTTATCACGCTAGTTCCAAGTGTTCGAAGCCATTACTAAATTTCTGAGGCTGGCCAAAATATTTATTTAAAAAAATAAAAACAGTAACTTTTCTAAAAGTCAGCAGCCTCATGTATTTCAAAGACGTGTACACACAACCATGCAGCTAAAACACCTGTAGAGCGAAGCAGGCCTCACGTGGGTGAGGGCAGTGCCCCGGATACTAGAAATTTTAAGATACAAATGAAACTAGATTAAAAGAAAAAAAGTCATCTGTTTCATCAAGGTTGAACAAGATATATCAGGCAAAGAAAAAAAACGAATAGATTCAAAATGTGAACAGTATTGTGGCGTAATACACATACGGTGAAATAAACAGGTTTTAAGTGCCCAGCAAGAATGTATTTTGGAGGGAACATGCAAAAACTCAGAAATATACTTAGGTGTGGCTGATAACAAAAGCACTGGGACATCATAGGCAACTATAATTAGCAATGGATGACTCTGAGCAGGATTGGATCCGCCTCCTAAATTTTAAATGATTGCTTCAAGCTAAATTTCTGGGAACTTCTTTGGTCTGGTAACCAGTCTGGGAGTCTTGTAGGAGCAAGCTTTCTCGTGATATTTCCACTGCCTCCTGGTTTCTGGCAACTTTGAGCCGTCTACAGAAACAAGATTTTCTAAGAGTGTTTTGTTATTTCCATTTCCTATCTCATCTGAAACCACATGCATAGACACAAAAATGTTAAAAATACACACATAAGCAAACTTTTCATCAACAAAGTTGTTTCTAAATCAACTCAAATGATATTCATCAACAGTACTTTGAAGAATCAAGGCAGATCATTACTGATTATTGGATAAAACAGAAAACTTGCAAGAAAAAATAATTTTACGTTTTTTAATATTCTCGTAACTGTCCAGCATTAAGAATGTTTAATATTTAAGACATATTAATAAGTTAAACACCCAAAAAAAGTCTTAAGATTACAAAGATTTCTCCTACACACGATTCTTCAGGCTCAGGTTCTTGCCTGTACCCCTCGAATGGCCTGTATGCCTCTAATTACTTGTAAAACCCTTACATATAGGTCACATTATTATGCATTATGCGACATTCCACTCATAAAACTATAGTCCCAGAAACAGACACCCTTTAAAAGAAAAAAAAAAAAACCTTCATCTACGAAAATATACTAAACAGAAAATGACAAACTCCAAATAGAATAGGATAATACTATTTTTAATGTTTCCTTCTCTCCACTTACTTTAAATAAGTAAAATTGAATCTCTTTCTAAATGCACATAAATTGCCTCACTTAATACCACTGGATATGATTTATGATTCTCAGTAGGGAATGTAACATCTAAACACAATGATAACATAAATTGCAGAAGTTAAAGATAATAATTAGAAAGTAATAATGTCTAGCATAGCGACGTAACTTAAGAATAATTCAATTATTATTGATTTGAAAATACATTTTAAAAGTCCAAGGTTTAAGAAACTCTCATAAGAGGAAAAAGGATGTCATATGTAATAGGCTATTTTCCCTCAAAAGAAACTTTTCCTTAATGTGAACTTAATAAGTTTGAGGTTATTAAAAAAAATTACTGTACTTATTTTTTAAAAAACAGAAATTAATAAAGTATTCTTGGATGACACTTCAAGAGACATTTCATCAAAACCAAATTTTATTTTATTTTATTTTATTTATTTTATTTTTTTTTTT
>NW_016803101.1:1320536-1355417 GCF_001698545.2 Rhinopithecus bieti
CAGGCTTGAGCCACCGTGCCCGGCCCAAAACCAAATTTTAGTTCAATAACAGAAATAATGAAAATTTATATTCATAACAATGTTATTATTGGTCTCTGTTAAGCTATGGGAAAAAATCTGGTCATGTTTTTCTAGTATTAAATTTTAGCATTTGCTTACTAATTACCAACATGTAGAAAGAAGAAAAGCTCAGTGTCTGGCATGTTTATTTCTGTAGACATAGGTCTAACATATATATTTCAAAAATGATTTCAAGTTTTAAGAAATAATTGCAATCTCAATACACCACTGTTGAATGCTACCACTATATTCTCTTTTCTATTGTCTTTATGTTAGTGAGTGCCTCTTTGTTAATTCTCATATCAAATTTTTTATGTCCATATTAACAATAACAAAACCAAATGAACCTTACAATAACACATGTGAAAACACATAAAAAAAAATCTCAAGTCAGGCACAGTGGCTCATGCCTGTAATCCCAGCGCTCTGAGAGGCTGAGGCAGGAAGACCGCTTGAGCCCAAGAGTTCCAGACCAGCCTCAGCAACATAGCGAGACCTCCATCTCTACAAAAAATCTTTTAAATACTTAGCCAGGTGTGGTGATGCATTCCTGCCATCCTAGTTACTTGGAAGGCTGAAGCAGGAGAACTGCTTAAGCCCAGGAGTTCGAGGCTGCAGTGAGCTATGATCACACCACTATACTCTAGCCTGGGGAACAGAGTGAGACCTAGTCTCATTAAAAAAAAAAAAAAAAAAAAATCTCCAAAGTGGATTACATTTTCCCCCCATTAGTGACAGACAGTTAGAGGGATTTTTAAAGAGCAATTTTGATTTTTACAGATCTATGAACCCATATCTATTATAGCTCTTCTAAAGATTTTAAATAAAATGTAGTAATACAAATCTTTTCTTCGTAAAAAAAATAGAGACTAGCAAAGAATCTGATACACCTCTGTCCTTAATTTTGCAAAGTCACATTTCAGGTTAAGGAAATTAAGCAAAAGAAGAAAACAAAGTCCTCAGACTACAAAAGCCAAGAGTAACAAAGTAAGTGCACTGGTGATTAAATCCGGAAACCAAATATTCAGAGAGGGTCTCAATCTCTCTCTCTCTCTCTCTCTCTAAGCTACAGCCGTCATTCCCATCACATTTCACATCCAGATCATCTAAACAGATTATATTAAATACAAATACATGAGAGTTCAGCTAATTTTGACACTTTTACAATGTTTAACAAAACACATGAGGGATAAAATCCTTTCATGTTAGAAAATGGCAATTATTAACTACTAGTTTTCAACTAAATTTTCATTTACTGGTTAATAGTTTCCAAAGAAGGCAGAGAGTCCTCCTGTTCTTATTGTACTTCAACATTTCAAATTATACAACTTAATTAAAAGGTCATTCTATTAGGCTATGAAAACATGTAGAAAATATTCAAGTTTATGCAAGAAACTGGGAGGGATGGTTTGCCGTATACATTAAGCATGACCTTAGGCATGTATTTTAAGAGAGTTTAATAACCCTATACACCCCCTTCAGAAATACCCCAACAGGAGGCATCAAATTTGTAAACTTTAGCTTGCAGCATAACAGGTTAGCTAGGGAAGAGCCCAAACTGGGCATGAAAACAGCTGCAACCAAGACCTGGCTCTGCCCCTTGTGGTCACAGGACATCCAGCCTCTGGATTTCAGTTCTTACAATGAAACTAACACTAGGATCCTGTTACTTGAAAGAGAGGTGTCTAAGAACTCAAGGAGCAGTACCTTCACAGCTCTAGAAAGAGTTAAGATACCATTACTGTGAGCATTTACGGATGTGCCAGGATGTAAATACAGGAAATTGGACCCTCAGAACAAGACTTTAGAAATGCTCACAGAAAAATTCATGAGAATTACTGGATAAAGTAACCACTGGAAAATACGAAGAATGAAGGCTTTGTTCTGTGTTGTAGAAAGCATTACCAGAAAAGTTCATTCTCAAAGAAAGACCACGGATTACTTTTTTAAATCACTGCACAAAAGTAATCACACTATGTGTAGTATGCACGGTATGACAATTTTTCAAAATACTTCAGATTGCAAATTATTCAAAAAGTCAGTGAGATGATCAAAATAAAATCATGGAAAAGATCTTAAATTATAACAGAAAATAAGTGGTCAGGTGAGTGGGACATTTCTTCTCTCCTTCAAGAACTTTCCCTTTTCCATGTCTGGGCAACATAAAAATCCACACCAACTAAATTTACTGAGGCACCTTCTCAGATATTTTATAGTAAGCTATCATGACTATTACAAATAGGTTTACTATCCCAATCTGTTGCCTCTATTTAATTAATTTCCTGATTGTTTAGTCTAATTTGAGAGACTATTTCAAAAGATAACTTAATTTCACCACTAAAAATTTCTAGATTAATAAAGTATTCAGATGCAAATTACATACTGGACTAAACATTCCTGCTATCACATAAGTGCCTGAAATCAGTGGTTCCGGCTAAGATTCCAAAACTTCTAGTACAAATAAATGTTACACTTCAATGGGGGTATATGGATTAAATGAAATAAAGCATATATACAAAGATATGGCCATGTTAAATATATTTCAACTATGTAATCAAATATGTAAACTCTCTTTCTCTCTAAGCTACAGCCATCATTCCCACATGAGAATTCCCTTTTTTTGGAACAAGCCAAGAAATAATCAAAATACCATGTAAGATGATTCTATTTAATGGAATGGCCATTTTTCTGTTTGCTGTTAACATTTAATTAAAAGTCACAGGCAAATATCTACTAAATTACTGGTTAAAGATTTTTCCTTCACAATAAGTAAACATGCAATGCAGCAAGTTATTAAGCAACATTTATCATCTGATTTACAATCATGTTCTGTAAGCCAAAATAAGTAGTGACCCTTCTTCTGAAACACTCATCTGATACTAGAAAATTACCTTGCCAACATGCTCTTTCCACTTCCTTATCCTTGAAATTATAACTAATAATACAAGTTTTGTTTTTCACTTTTATATTTTAAAGCAAGCACATAAGGATTTTTTTAAGGAAAAGGAGAAAGAAAACAGTATCGGTAAAGATTAACAAGTCTCAATAGCGTTGTGTTTTATAAATGCTATTTTAGGCAATACTGCAACGGCTTTTCATTCTGACCTAAGAAACATCTCCAAAGTTCTTTCAGGTGGCACTAGTATTGCTACTCACCCTGGACTTTTCTTTGAAAGGTAGAGTACATATTTTAACATATTCTTCCTTACTATATAGCTTTCCTTATTTTCTCCACACTGAGAAAACAACACAAACCATACTACAAAACCACTGACCAAACCACCCTTCCCACAGCATGCACCTCACTAAAATTTTTCTTTCACTTCTGAGGACACAAAATCTTTGAAGCAAATCTACAACTAGTGGCCAAGTGTCCATTTGGCCGTAGGAAGACTGTCATCACTAATATCCCATGCTCTCTTAAGATTCAAGAATCAAGGAAGAAAACAGTGAGTGCCTTGGGGCCACATTTTTTGTTTTCTTAATTTTGGCTTTCAAAATACAGTCTACAGTCCCTATGGCTTAAATAGTCTACACAAAACTTTGTTTTGGAATGAAAAGTAATAATCAAATCCTTCTAGGAGAAGGTACAGTTAAGTAGTTCAAGAGACACAGTTCTGGAATCTAACTACCAGGATTCCAATTCCAGCACCTCCACTTACTCTTGCTCTAAAAATGTAGACAAGACTCTTTGGGCCTGTTTCCTCATTTGTGAAACAGGAATATGAGTACACTTAATTAAGAAAGCAACCCTGTAAAACTGCTGTCACGGTGCCTGGCCAACAGTAAATGCTCCCTAAACTGAGCTATGATTATCATAGTAGAAAGAAAACTACACAAATGAATAATGATCACAGACCTGTCTTTTCTATATACAGCTGGCACTAACTTGGGATTAAAACATATGAGGTTAGCCGGGCATGGTGGCACACACCTGTAATCCCAACTACTCGGGAGGCTGGGGCAGGAGAATCACTTGAACCTGGGAGGTGGAGGTTGCAGTGAGCCAAGATCACAACACTGCACTCCAGCCTGGGTGACACTGCAAGACTCTGTCTCAAAAACAAAACAAAACAAAACAAAACAAAACATATAATGTCCTAAGAAAAGCTCAGGTCAAAACCTGGGAGACCAGAATTTGGGTCTCAAATAATTAGTTATCTACTCACAGAATAATTTTACCTTCTGTAAATCTCAGCAACCCCATACATTAAGTAAGAAAGGCTGGTCTGGAATCCACATTCATGGTTTTCAACCTTGGCTGTATATTTAAATCACCTATGGAAACTGAAAAAAATATCCACATATAGTCCCCTCTAGCAAAGATTCAACTTTTATTACACTGGTTATGATACAGGATCTTAGGAGCCACACTATATATGATCTTAGATCCCTCTTACTTTTAATTCTAGAATTCTTTGCTTTTTTGCATGAAAAAAATATGGAGAAATTATATTCTAAGCATGTGAAGAGCAGCAATCATATCTGATGTTTCTTGGTACTTACAAGGGTAGCTGGTATTCAAATATCATTTTCAGCTTCTTCTGGAGTAAATGGGACAAATAATGGCTCTTTTTCTGCCCCCAAATTGACCTTCCTTAGCATGGTTTAAGATTAAAGATTTTATATTAAAGAAATCTTCAAATAGCTTTCTTTAGCACAATTTTCCTCAAGAACAATAGGAACAAGTAGCCAGTTTTAAAGATCTTGAATTCTCTTAACACCATAAACTTTCAGAAGAACCTATGGGTGGCGTGGAAAGGGGTAGGGCTACACCTATATGCCTGTAATAAGTACCCCAACAGAACCTTAGAAGAGCTTTCTGATAACCTTTCAGGAAGTCAAAGCAGAGATTCACAGATTTACAAATGGTAACCTACATCAAAAGACTTTGAAATATCTTTTATTTCTATTCTGCCTTTCTACAATGATATCAAAGTTTCCTATACATACCAAATCAAAAGATATTCCAGAGAGACATTTTCATTCTCAATTTATCAACGGAGTCAAGGGGCAAAAAGAGGAAAAGAGTCTAGATCTCTAGAATAACCTTAGGTGGTCCCCTCAAGTTATTGCAAGATGAGCACAAAAATAACAAGGTTGAATCAAGTGATCCCTGAGGTTCCATGTACCTTAAATATGTTTTGATTAAAATCTTGAAAAAAGATTCTCTTTTGGATGGTACTGAACGTTGAAAATAAACTTCACAGGCAACAAAACTTAAAATTAAAGCTGGTACTATCTAATCATGATGACTATCAATAGAAAAAAATATATCAACTTGGTGCATTCTAGATATGCTAAGTCATTTATAGTCATAGGGATTCTGAATAATCCCAAATTCTCTAAAATGTTCATCTTTTTCTTTAAGCTTATGTATTGTTTTTATAGAAAATCACAATTTATCCTTTAAACTATTCATAACAAAGATGAAAGGAAAGATGTAATCAGTGGCATAAGACAGTTAACACAATGTCAGCCTAAGAGCATCCAGAGAGAAACAGAAAGAGAGACAGCAAATAAGTAGCACATATCAAACATTGTACAGCCAGCCCAGCAACTGTCAAGGAGGGGAAGAGCTTCCCAATGGAGACTAGCTGCTGCCTTCTGCAGGTTTCTTTTCTCTTTCTCTTTCTTTTCTTTTGGTTAGTGTTGATTTAGGTACTTATTTTGCTTTTTCTCTTTCTCTTCAAAGTTTGAAAGAAACTAGAATCCGTTCCAAAGTACACTTTGCAAAGCAGCCCCTAACTCTTCAACTTTCTCTGCTTCACAAAGTCGACAGCATTGTAAATCTAAGCCATGATGAAGACACTACATTTATATATTTTAAAGAAATCATTCCTGACTGCTGTCATAATAGTCTCTTAGGTAAACTCTTAACACGTACAAGAATTTCTCTAGTCCTTGTCTATGACTCGCAGGTAAAAAAGATAACAATAATGTTCCTTGAACCTTGGCTTGGATAAGAGAAAAAGAAGACTTGAAAGAGTAGAGGAAGAGGCACAGGGAGACAGTCTGGGTTGCTTCTAACTCTGTATTGCTATGGAAAAGTTAAAGAATCTTGTCTCAAAATCTTCATCTTCAAAATGTGAACAACAGTTCTTACTACTACTATTCTTTATAAAACATTATTATTTTCTGCCTTTTCACATGTTCTAAGACCCTTAAATGAAAAGAATTCAATGCAGTTAGAGGCTCCAGTTCACGTCACATTTTTATACTTTTCATAATATTCAACAGCTTAATTATTATATTACATTGGATATTTTAGACCCAATACTAAACACATGTACATTACCACACTGCATGTTTTATACTTGGGCAGAGATGTCCAGAAAGTATTTGTGGGCCTTAGAGTAGAATGTTGGTGGGACTAGATGTCAGATCTGGAATCACATTCTTGTCCCATCACAGTATAAGAGTTGTATAATAACCACGGGTAAGCTATTTAGGCTTGTGTTCCTCAGCTAGCAAGTGGGAATAATATCAGTATTAACATAAACAGGATGTTAGATTATATACAAAATAATGTACATAAAGTCTTAGCCTATTGCTTATAATGGTTAGTTACTAATAAGTATTATTAACCTAATCACCCAGCATTCTGTCCTAAAGGTATTTAGAGACCAGTGGGATTGCAAGAACCTCTCAAGTAGCAACTCAGGTCCAGAACCATTCTGGGGCTTCTGAAGCCTTCAAAACCTACAGAGTAAAACCCTGAGGGCAGGATACACTATCGAAAATACGTATCAGGAGACTCTCAAAGAAAAAGTTCCTTTCAGGTCATTCCACAGGGTTCTGAAAAGGGCTTCGTATTGTTTGAGAATCCTCACTTGTACACAGAAACACATCTACCTCCCAGTTAGCAAAATAGTTTCACAACATAAGTGAGGACAGCAAGAGTTTTAAGATGTTTTAAACCATCTCAGTGAACTGGAGGTCACCATTCCTTCTGAGGTTCAGGATGTGAACCAAGAATACCCAGAAGCCTGAGACTTTGGGATGGGCATTCAGCCCGCAGCTGGGGAATTCCAGTACCCGTGGGCAGGGAAGTAGTGAAAAGCCCGATGACAGTCAACTATTTGTTAAACTCAAGAGTTGTTGCAATTTTAAGATGTTTCCACTATACAGAAACGACTCATAAAATATGTCTAAACATTCATTTTTTAAATGGCTGTTGTTTACAGTGAAATACTACTTGGTAATAAAGAAGAAACAAATTACTAATACACACAATATGGATAAAACCTCCAAACATTATATTGAAAAACAAAAAAAAAAAAAGCCAGACACAACATAGTACATACTGTATGATCCAATTTATATAAAGTTATCGAACAGGTAAAATGTATCTATTATGAGAAATCAAAATAATGGTTCCCTTAGGGGAAAGGAGATTAACTGGAAAAGGCATAAGGGAACATTATGGGGTAAAGAAAATGATATGTACTTTGGTTGGGGCGATGGTTTAATATGAGTATGCACATTTGTCACAACTCATAAACTGTACACTTAAAATGGGTCTATTTTATTGTGTGCAAATTGTACCCAAGTTTAAGAAATTAGGGGTTAAGTAAAAAAAAAAAAAAAAAAAAAATTCCTAAAATTCTAGAAGGGATACAAAAATAGAAGAAAAGGTCACAAAAGGTATGAGACATATTATAACAGCTGGGAATGCATAGAGGACATCCACTGGGATGTCATCCATGGCTGAGTCCCAGGTGTAAGTTACATGAGGTTCCCCATATGAAGTATCACAGACAGATCTGTTTCATTTGTCAGTTTAGCAGGCCATGCCCACCCATGAGCAGACATGAGAGAGCAAGTTTTTAAAAGTATTACATGTGGGGGGAAAGGGGTGTCAGAAGACAAAGAGGAGAATGATGGTTGATTTTATTTAAATGCAACCTGGTTGTAGATGATATTTCCCATGTATACTCATATTTCTCAAGCAAACATCTACATATGGTTGTGTTTTCCTGATGTCTATCAGCCCTTCTTTGTTGAGATTTGAGCACAGCATATGTTCCAATTAACTCCACTCTTTGTTGCAACTTGCTGACTCCAGTGTCCCTTGCCAAAAAGGGGTAGGTGGTAGGTTACATAACAAGGATTGGGGTGGAATCTGATGTCAAGTCTGCACAGAGAACTGGCAGAATGTGTGTGGTACAGGTGGGGGCCGGTAGAAGGTAGAAAGAAAAAGGGAGACCACAGGAAGAATAACATCCTTAGACAGACTTTGTCAGAGGCCAACCTGGTTAGCTATGTGGCTAAGGGAAAGGAGGTCAAAGGGTAGCCAAATTGGAGCTAATGAATGGTCAATGTATAGAATGCAGAGAGAGTTCTTCTATTACACAACCATTTTTCCCCTACGATGATGCTTCTGGGAAAAGTCTAAGATGACAATAACTTTATGAAGAAGCTTGATCCAAGTGCAACCATGAAGAGATTTTTGAGAATGAGGGAGAGAAAGGGTTTATCAGGTTAAAGAATAAAGTAGTCTTCAACAGAATTTTTCAAGTAAAATGTAAGAGATTCAACAATATGTGTATTCCTATCAATTTAGTAAGTAAAATACTGCTCACTAGAAAATAAATATTAAATATGATCCTCTTAGGCAGATTTAATAAAGGTACCTTATACATTTAGATTAATATGCTATTCAAATTCACTTGTGGATCAGGTAGTCTATTCCATTGCCATGAACTAAACTATATTTCTAATCTTATTCAGCCATCTCCCAATTTTGAAAAATTTGATACATTATTAACAAAAATAAATTCCCACCACCGGAAAAAATTAAGTGACAGAAACTAAATACTAAAAGGCAATCACTGTAAAGTATCTCTGAGACTGGTCCCTTTGAAGACAAAATTACAGAGAGTCCCCAATGTACTCAATAAAAATGTGTGTGTGTGTGTTTATAAAAAGACATATGAAGCTTCTCAGCAATAAGCAACAGACATGGGCAAACATAAAAAAATTATTCACTAAAGAGATAAATGCTCTGCTGCTAATGTGAAGATTTCCTAGATGAAGCAGATGCTATGAAAAAGGAAAACTGCTCCACTATTGCAATTATTGTCATAGTTACTACTGCCATACACTTGGCTGTTTTTAACTAAAACTATATGGTTCAGAGATTCTTTGGGTTTCTATTTAAGATAGTAGAACATCGGGATGCCAAACTCTGAGGAGAAATGGCAGAGTTGGTCGACGGAGGGCTAAATAAGGACTGTATAGTGATAGTAGTGATTGAGAACACATCCAGGTTCTATTAGCCAAGACGAGAGAGATGTGTGTAATGCTGGAAGGCAGCTTAAAAACACAATTCTGAACATGGAATTCCTTTGGCTTCCTCAAAGACTAAGGACCTGGGAGAGGTGTCATACGACAAACACCATTCACTGCGCTGAATGCAAAGTAATGAGGACAGAACCTATCATGACATATTTAATAACATAATTTAGCTAAGGAAAGCTAAGGGATGGCTCCATCAAATAAGTTATGTGAATTGTATCACCTGCAAAACACAAACTATCACATTAACTAAGAGAAACATTTGACAAGCAGCTTCCAGTCTCTTGACCAATTCCACATTAGACAATCTTGCAAATGACATAATTAACACAGCTTACATAACTCATCTCCATTTGCGATTCATTAGGAATAGTTTTTTAGTAGAATTATGCCCTCTAAAGGTGACCACGCACATAAGGGCAGTTAACAAGTACGAGGTATTCCAGCTATAATAAAAATATAGTTTGAGTCAATCACTTTGAGTTAAAACCAATGATACCTTTATGTGCTAAAAGAGCGTAACTACTTAGTCCCCTTAGACTCTGTATGAAAGACAAAAACATAGAAGTGTATCTTTGATATGTAAATGTGTGAATGTATGTATCATCCCATGCTTTGTACACTACTGGGATATCAAATGATATCTACAAAAATCTGTGTGCACATCCAGTGAAAAAGAGAATGAGCCTGACTAACATAGAATTTCCAAAGGTCTTCCAGTACGGACTCATGGGCCTCAGCACACACACTGCATCTTGGAGTTGCAAAGCAGTGTGTGCTCTCCACCTTAACCAGCCAGTGTTTTGAGAGGCTAGTGGTCTGTAGCTGACCAATTCTTTAAGAACCATTAGTTTTGAACAAGACTCTCCCGGAGTCCCTGAGAAGAGAAGACCTGGAAGACTGCTTTCTCAGACCCTTATAAATCACAAGGGAGAATCGAGTCCATTGGCGATAGATCTTTCTTTCCATACGCTTAATGCTTTCTTTATGAACTATCACTAAACTCAGAGGAAAATTAGGAGCAATGGTGCACAAGAGCGTACAATTAGAGACAGAAAAGCAAAGTATGGGAGAGGGAAAAGTATATTCTCTTCGTCTTTGCTTTGTTTTGTTTAAGGATTAAAAAACTACCAATGACTACAAGCTTGAAAAGCCACTTCTATAGGCCTCTGTTTCTATCTTTTAAGCTTAAAATCTTATTTTATGTTCAAGTGGCACAATCTATAAGAGAAAGGCATCTATTTCTGATGTATACATTATGAATTAGCCAAAATTCTGTTGCAGATGATACGTCAATAAACTTCGTTTGAGAGGCCAATGCTATAGAATCATAAATAATATAGCACAAGCTTTGGCTCAGCCTATACTAATATGCCAAGATCATTCGCTCAGTGGTAAAGTTCTGGGGTACCCCAAAGAACAGAGCTATGGAGACATAGAGGCCTTCATAAATCTTCTGTAATCTTGCATTTTAAAAGCGTGGGCTAGGGGAACGTTAAATTCTCACCCATGGTTTCCAAAATGGAGACACCAGAGAGGTTCATCCAATCTGATAAGCTTAGACCCGCAGTTGGCACTCAACCCTGAGTGCATGGCAGAGGAAGGCAAAGATCAAGAAAGCAAAAATGGAGATAAATGCACAGCTGGTTTCAAAAGGACTCTGCCCTGAATACAGAATATTAAAGGCATAATGTCATTCACAAGACACAGGAACTCTTTAAAATTCAAAACAATATTGACTGTCTGCAGGTATTCTTAAATGGAATTTTACCTGTCAACCATTTTTAATAAGGAACAGAGGGCATAAATAGGACCAATCCATTTAAATTAGATATATTTTTAAATTGAAAGTGCTTCGTGTCTTAGTGTAGGCAGGACTGAGCCCAACTGGTTAGGGCATCACTGATGTGTTCATGTCTTAGCAGTAAAATATTCTGTTTTTACCTATTCTGTAAAGACAATTAAAGCCTTTTCAGTTCTTCATTCTTCCCTGTACACACCAGGCAATTCCCATCTGAAGTATGAATAACAGAGTCCACCAAACTGCCTGGCTATTTTCATAGTAGAAAAGATTATTTCAAAAAATTTTTTTATTTTCTTTACATAATAGACTAATTACTCACTGATTTGTGTTTATAAATAATGGCATTTCAGACCAAAGTCTGACTTCTATAAATGCATAATACAGTTTTAACTGGATATATATAGGTAAATGTAGTATTATGCAGTATAGCATAATCAATTGCATTCAGAAAAGAGAAATATCTTATAGAAGCTTCTAGCTCAAAATATATTGCAGCTTCCAGGCAGCAAAAGAATTATTTACAAAGTTATGCCTTTTTCAATCCTAAGTGTTGCCTACTTTCCAAACTTTTAGAAAATTATAGATCCACAAAGTTATGTTTGTGTAAGTTTTCTAAATACTGATATGTGCTATATGTAATGCAAAATATTTTCACTTCTAAAATTCATTTATTTTATCTTGCTTTTCTTTCTAGTCGGATAACTCTTTAAAAACAACCGTTTCTATATGCCTTGGTTTCCTCACCAGAAAGGATAGTAACTGTTTACCCTAAGATGCCACCCACTCATCCTACTCCACAGGGATACTGTAAGGATTAATGAAAAAATAAAGGTACAGTGTTGTAAGCTGTGCAAAAGAGAAGGCCTGAATCCAGAAACAATGGTCATCTTAAGCTATACTTTCAAAAGAGACCATTACGATATTGTAACTATATCTACCTGTTCCTTTTCCAAGCTATCAAGTAGATATTATATCATGTATATTTCAAAATGATAATTTGTTGATTCAATTTTGTTGATGACTTCAATCGGTAAAAGAAGAAAAACAAGTAACTTAAGAAGCCTATCATCTTAACCTTAGATTTCAGCTATAAGCAAAATCAGACCCACTTTACATTTCCCTTTATTACTGTGACAGATTCTAAATGCAGCTTTACTTTACTATTATTTCTATTATTTCAAACGATTCCTATTACAAAGACTTTGTCACAGAACTGGGGGAAACATTACAGGGTTTGAGTTTCTTACCCTCCACCAGTCACTTGTCCTAGAAGCTAAACAAAACTCCCAGCTCTGGCTGATCATGGCTGGGAGCTCATTAGGCTGTTCCTCACGTTAAATTACTGAAAAGGGTGATGTATTTATAATACAGCTTGCGATGCTATAAAATGGCTCATCAATCTGTTTTATTCATGGAAAGTCCACATAAGGCCACTAGTCTGTTACTGGCAATAAACCTTGGGTGCGTCTTCAAAAGACCTGCATATTAGATAGTGATTTATGTCTCTGTCCAAGAAATCAAACATGATACTAACAAGGCAAGGGATAACTCAACTGACACTTTCAAAAGCAATATAATTTCAGTAGTAAATCAAGTGAGTATAACATATACGGAGAAGAGAGAAAGACGATTAGCATGTATATATTAAAATAAAAAATAGAGTGTTAAGAAATACCAATCCTGAGTGTTCAGATCTTAAACCATTCCCAATCTAGTCTCTGCATTATTTTTCTTAGATGGTATTTCTTACACAGCATATGAGTTCCTCACCTCCCATTTTATAAGTGGAATATCCTTTTGTAAAGACATTGATATATCCTAAATAGTTTGCTTATTTTGTTAATAGCCAAAGGCAGAGTTGCTCAGCTATATCTACCCTCAAAATGTAAATCTGTTTTGGATGAGACATAAAGACCCAACAAAGAGAATAAGAAATATTTAGAAGCAACATAAGAAACCAAAATAATTAATTGAGTCATTGTTTTCAGATAATAGCACTTTTATTAGAAATTTTTTTCCTCAGGAGTCTGCAAAACTCAATACCACACAGAGATCTCGTACTTTAAAACAAGTAAAACTAACTATAAAACAAACGATTTTTTTTAACCATTGGGTTTTCTTTTAGGTTGCCAAACCAGTGACTTAAATAGGATGAATGTGAAAATGGAGATGTAGAAAATAACGGGGCTTTTCATGAAAGTGAATAAAGAGTGAATAAAGAATTCAAGAGATGCCTTACCTTGTATTTTTATCTTCAGTGGTCTATCTTTTAAAAAATTCATTTTAATAAAAGATTTAAGGTGAATTATACAAATGCAATATACTATTACAGACACTGAACCTGTCTGCATTATTTTATTTGAAAAAGAGAAACCTCATTTTTAAAGGAGAGGTTTTCACACCCTAAGTGCACATGATATCACCACTTTTCTTCCCCATCAGTGTGCTTCATATTTTCCTTCGGGCAAATCTGAAATCTACTAGAGTTCTCCTAATGGACAGCTCAATCTTATGGACAGAGTCGTGCATGCAACAACATTCCTAAAAGTGAAAGGCAGAAAGGCATCCTCCCTGTTATTGTTGGTCAAAATAGAACACCCAGGTTCAGCAAAGAGTAACAGAAACACCTTCCACTTGGAGGCAAGCATTTCTGGCAAACCGAAGTCTTGACACACCAAGCCCAACAGAAGATACGGTATACTTCCTCAAGGGCACCCTGTGGGCCCTACTTCCTAATGGTTTATAGGATCAAGTTTTGAACTCTTGATTTCAAAATGTTGGGGGTTATATGTTTGTGTTTATAGTCGATGATTTCTAAATTACAAACTAGTATTTTTAGTTTAAAATTACTTGATTTTCAGAATAAATGAATTTTTTTAATGCTGCAAAATGGTTTAAGAGTACAGTGGATTTTAAGACTATAAAGATTCATTTAAGACTATGCAGATTCATATGGATAAATGGGTCTGTGTAGTTTTACTTTTAAACAACTTTTGAAATAACTGCAGATCAATTAAGTGTGACAGCTGATTACTCTTCCCCATATCTCACCAAAGCTTTTGAAATAGAAAAGAGGGGAAACGCACACACTCACAAATGTAAGCGCCCACACACAGAAATCTCCCCTTCGATATGTACAAACAGAAAATAAACTATCTCCTCTTGCCTCCTTAAACACAAAATGCACACACATACACACCATTGCCCAGACATCCTTCAGTTTATCTCACAGACAAATGAAATAAAAGGGCTTCTTTTGTGCGTTTTGAGACACACACAAAAAAAGCACACACACTCCCTCCAAGAATCCTGCCTCCAATTTTCTGTCACAAGGAGCACTCTGGGGGCCCGGCGGGGGAAGTGTTTGGGAAACAGAAGGAGCCGTTTCAGCAGGCATCGGTTTCTCTCTGTGCCTGTGAAGTGGACATTGGCATATCTCGCCTAGGCTGTTCCTGTGGGGTTCATCGGTCGGCAGGGTGGGGAATAGTTGTCTGCACCATACCAAGGTCAGCCTGCTAGGTCTGACAGTCTCTGTCTCTGTACAAAGAAAAGAATCAATACTTTTGGACTACGGCTGTGCCCTCAGTGTAAAACAACAAACATGCAGCGTCTGACATGTTTCTAGGTGATTTGTGGCAGAACCTCTTGTCTGATCTGTATCCAGGAGCTGCTGTGTTACTGCTCTTTGCTTTTCGCCTCCCCCACCCCTTCCTTGGCCCCCTTCCTGCCTGCCCCAGCTCTGTGATGTCTAATACTTTACTCAGGTACAGAGGCGGGTGTTCTACCCTACAGCTACTTGTCACTCAATAAATCACACCTACAAGCGCAGTCTGCACAGAGTGATCTGGGCTTTAACAAAGGATCAGAGGGACAAAGTGCAGGCAAGATGCTGTAATTATAACAAAAATAAAACATTCAGAGACCGGGACAAAAGCACAGGCTCTCAGGCAACTACAGTAGAAATTGTAGTTTTTGTCCTCTCTTTCGGTTTCACTCTCTTAATGCACTCCTCCCATCTTCCCTCTGCTGAACCCCAACACCATTTATTTTTGTTGTTCTTGTCCATTTTCATTCTAACTAGAGTTCAGGGCATAACATAAGCATTATTAAAGAGTCCATTAAAATAAACAATGCTCATCTCAGATGTTAAGTTATACAAATGAAAGATAGGCACTTATAATAATTATCTTTATTATCTTCAGTTTATATCCTTATCTAAAATATTTGTGCATGCAGGTCCCAAATCCTCCTGAAATAGACCAAAATATAACAACAGTACCAAAAGACAGCTATTAATTATGACTCGAACTTAATTATTTGAACAGCCATTAAACAATTTAACTTACACAAAAATGCACTTGCTTTGTCTAAGTTAATTTGTGTAGATATATTTCTTCAGTAAAATATTAACATATAGGTTGCTAAATTTGCTTTAGAACAATTTTATGCTGTATCTGTTCTTTTTTACCCATCCCCACACCCCCAAATTTATTTTCCAGAGCCTGAACCATTAGCCAAGTCAGATAAGAATGTTTTGGACAGTTTATTCTGTTCTAAATATTTTAAATGCAGCAGTTTGAGTTATCCCAGCAATTTCAGTCACATCAGACACCTCTTAATGCAGGAAAAATGATGCTCCATCATGGAGGTCTTGCACAAGTCTCTACTGTAACTGTTGCTGATGAAAATAAAAGTGAGTTAGAATAGCTCTACACTTCCTTCCTAGTCAATCAATGCCTGACAGCACCAGTTCCTTCAGCCATGTACTTCAGCGATGATGGATCAATAACTGTGGTTTAACAACAGGGAGCCACCAATCATTATACGAATGATTAAAAGGGGTCTCACTCACATACACCTCTACAAACAGACTAGGCCATGAGATCAGAATCCTTGCCACATTATGCTTCATACTACAGACATTCAGGTAAAGGAGGGAAAAACTAGGAGAGGGAAAATTATTAAGATACAGCATAAAGGAAATATCAAATGCTTCATGACCATGCTAATTTTGAGCCACTGCTATCTTAAACACAAATTCTCCAAATTCACTAAAATAAAGATGAATAAAAGCAAATCTAGGGGGGACACTGCTTATTGCTCAATCCTACAAAGCATCAATGTATTAAGATTACTTGGAATTTGCCCCTATACATACCCACAGGCCGCATCTGCTGACAGTATGAGACTCAGTTACCTATCTTGGAAATCTCTGCTGCAGTGACTTATTTTATCTCACTGTAGTATAGTTCCTCCTAGAATATCTATCTGAAAAGTCTTAAAGGCCATAAAAAGGCAGGACTATTTCATCCAGGAATAAATAAAGTCCCTAGCACAAAACAAAATTCAAGTATTATTGACAAATTAATTAAATCAATAAATCACTTTTAAAAAATTTAGTCTCTTTTTGAAAGAATTCTAACAAAAGATATTGTACAACTTCCCTCACGTACCTATTATAGAATATTTTCCTTGAATTCACTTATTACAAAGCAAATCGTATTATCAAACTATCAAACTGTTCCAAATAGCTAAATTCTCCACAATTACTGACTTTCCCTTCTCATTTGTCTAGAGCAGCAGCAAACGACTGTCCTGGCCTATACAGTCAGGCAGCAAAGAACACGTGCTGACTGGGGGCCACTCTGGACTCAGTACTGTTCTAGAAGCCACAGATGTACTGACCTCTGACAGAATGAAGATGGACATATTAGCCATGCATTATAAGTACTTCAGAAGAGGCACATACAGGGCAGTGTTCTTAACAGGGGAGGTCTGTCACCAAGGAAACACTGGGAATGTCTGGAGACACTTGTGGTTGTCACAACTGAGTGTGGAGGACAGTAACTGGTAGCTATGAGGAGAGGCCAAGAAGCTGCTGAATATCCCACAATGTAGCACAAAGAATTGTCCAACACAAAATGTTACCAGTTCCAAGGTTGAGAAACCCTGTGTATAGGTGCTCAGGGAACACCGAAGAGAATGTGCTTAATTCTACCTCAAGAATGGCAGGAGGGAACAGAGGAAAGGGAGAACCCTACTGACCCATAAAAGCAGGAGACAAGAAAAGTGGTTACAAGAAAGGACAAAGGGACGACCATGGGGCCACCCGTGCTGAGGAGTTTCTGTCTCATTCGATACACCAGGAGAACTGATGGTAGGATTTGGGGGTGGGGAGGGACAGAAGTCACAGTACCAGCAGGAGAGACAGCCTCAAGAATGTTGAAAGTGGAGTCTGAAATCAAGAAACAATGGGAGGCCCCATCACCTCAAGATTTGCTGAGGTATAACTGGTACACAAAAAACCACACAAAATTAATGTCTACAATTTGGTGAGTTTGGATATATGTATCCATTCATGCTACCATCACTACAACCAGAATAATAAACACATTCATCATCTCCAAAAGCTTCCCTGTGGACCTTTAGGGTTTTATTTGTTTTTGTTTTGTGGTATGAACACTTAACATGAGAAGTACCGTCTTAACAAATTTCTAAGTGCACAATATCATATTGTTAACTGTAGGCGATATGTTGTACAGCAGATCTCTAGGACTTACTCATCTTATATAAATGCAAATTTATACCCATTCAAAAACAACTCCTCACAGAGGGAATCTTTACAAGATGAGAGGCACTGGGGATGCAGAATAATGAACGGGGAAACAGAAGTCAGTTGCCATTTCAAACTGGGGAAGGAGGTATGAGCTAGGGAGAAGGACGAGTCTAAGCTGACTTTCTGGTTTCTAACCAGATGGTGATGCTATTTGAAGAACAGTGGAGGCTGACTATAGGAGGGCAAGGGTAGACACTAAAAATTGAGCTTCTGATTGGCTTACTTTTGAAGTAGATCAACCGAGAGAGCTGAACATACAATTATGGAGCCCTACAGAGAAGCCTGGGTTGGAGAAATAGGTGGGCAGTTATCACCAAATCTACAGAAGTTTATAATAATGGGAACGAGTACAACTGCCCCAAGTGTGTAGGTGAAAACCCAGTATAGAATACCTGGAAAAGACTTATGTTTAAAAGGATACAAAAGATGAACTAGAAAACAAGGAGTGAGAAAAATCAAGACTGAACTGGAACAATGAAGAGTTAGAAAATCCAAAGACTTAAAGGAGGAGCAAAAGTGGTCAGTGGCATCAAATGTCACAGAGAAATAAGTAAAAAACCAGAAATGCTTCTACAATATGCTTCAGATGAGAGGTGAGTGCTCCAGAGCTGCTGTTGTGGAGAAGATAAGAAACAGAATTTAGACTGTGGGAGGCTAAGGCAGAAGAAGAAACAAATTTTTTATGTCCTCTTTCTAAAGGCTGAGTTCTGAATGGAAGTTGAGAGAAAGGGACTGCCAGATGGAAACAGAGGTGTGGGCCATCAGTAGGTTGAAGGGAATGAGCTTGGACCAGAAAGAGGCTTATCATGTATTAAGAGTAGGAAAGAATTAGAAATAAACTCTAGGAGAACTGTTTTATCCATATAATGGAATAAAGCACAGACTCTAAAGATGATAGAAGGCTGTTCATAACATCAGACATACAAATACACAAATGCATCAATGACATTACATCATATCAACGATATTATCTATCATACTATGATGTCATCTGAAGCGTAATTTGTGGGGCTACTTGGGATACATAGGTGTGCTGGTCTTAGGGCAGGCAGTCAGGGTTGAAGATGATGCTCCTGCTTTTTTAATCTGTGCTTTTCCAAAATTCTTATGTTTAATATATGCAATAATACACTTTTAAAGAACCAATCCCCTAAGTAGAATAAACAGAAGTTCAATAATAGGCCAGAATTTCTGGGGCAAGAGAAGGGATGGCATCCAGGAGCACTCAGAGGGAGAAGGAGATCCTAATTTACTAATTTGCAAGGGAATGGGGGCATCTCTGCATTGCAATAAAACTGTATAGCAATTTAGAAATTCTCCATATCAGTAATATATGTAGAATGAGTGAACATTTTCATTGTTAAACTATTTAGAAATTAACAAAAATTTTCACATGCGTGTTATTAAGTGTTTTTGCAGTAATCTCAAAACATGGAAACAGACAGCTATAAGGTCGAAGGGAGTATCTGGAGTCGGACGAGTACTGTAAGGAAGAGGGGAAAAAAGAAAACAAAACTTTAAGCAGCCCGGTATATTTTAGTCAATTTTCCTAAATGTCCCTGTGAAACAAAGCCACCTCAGTTTACACCACCTGAAACTAAAACGCACATTACCTTGGTCAAATGCTTGGCTAAATGCTTGTTTTCACCGGGAATAGCCCCCATATTGCTCAGCATATCACCTCTCTTGGATTCCTTAATTTTTTTTTCCCATCAAATGGGCTAAGCCACAATTAGAGGGAACAGTTCCAATGTCAAATTCTTAACAATTCTCTTATCCTTCCAAATTCTGGGAAAGATCATAGGTCTTACAAGTATGTGCCCAGCCCTTTTCCTCTACAGCATCAATAAACAACTTGATCTGTCTCTTAAGGAAAGACTGTACTTTGCCACACAGCTAATTTACCAACTATCCCAGAACAGACAATCCGGCTACCAAATAACTAGTGCTCTCTTTACCCAGATGTTGAAGGCACTCTTTCTTATGCTGACACCCCCCCACCCAGTGTTTTCTCTTACACTCTTTTCCCTCTAAAAAGCAATGGCTGAAGGAAGCAGAGGATTTTAAGGTGACAGCTTACATCGTCTTAAAATCATCAACTACGATCAGAAAAATACATTAGGCTGATACACAAACCATTGATCATCACAATTATCTCTTTCTTTGAATGTGATTAAACTTAAGCACGAATGCATTTGAGAGCTAGGTCCTAGAATGGTGGATGAATTAAGAGAGGTACTCCATAAACATTTGCTGAATGGCTGGATAGATGAATAGGTGTGGGTAAATGGCAGACGGATGGAAGAGGGGGCATATGAACGGACATGCATGCACTGACTTACTTAATGCCGAGGGCCCTGACAATAGTATTACAGCCAAATTCTATTGTACTGCCATGTAAAAAGGCTCTCCGTTTCATTGTGCCCTTCTGCAATTTCAGGACCCCTGTTCACTGACAGCCACGCTGCTTCTCAAAATCCCAAGCTTGAGGTGGGCACAGTGGCTCATGCGTAATCCCAGCACTTTGGGAGGCAGAGGTGGGTGGATCAGGAGGTCAGGAGATTGAGACCATCCTGGCCAACATGGTGGTGAAACCCCATCTCTACTAAAAACACAAAAATTAGCTGTGTGTGGTGGTGCACGCCTGTAATCCCAGCTACTCAGGAGGCTGAGCCAGGAGAATCGCTTGCCAGGAGGTGGAAATTAAAGTGAGCCGAGATTGCGCCACTGCACTCCAGCCAGGTGACAGAGTGAGACACCGTCTCAAAAAAAAAAAAAAAATTACCCAGCTTGTTCCTGCATCAGGGTCTTTGTCATTGTTCTCTCTGCTAGAATATTCTTCCCTTGATCTGTGCAAGGCTTGCTCTCTCATTTTATTCAGGTCTCTCTGCTCAACTGTCATCTCCTCAGACTTGCCTTTCTTGGTCACACCATGTAAAATAACAGGCTCTTCTCTACCCTCACTCCCCATCCCCTTATTCTCTGCTTTTTTCTTCATAGCCCTTATTATACTCCCTATTTTATCATTTGTTTACTATTTGTCTTCTCCACTAGAATATAATCTCCAAGGGAAAGGACTTGTTATAGTCATCACTATACCTTCAGCAACCAAACAGATGCCTGAAACAGAATTATATGCTCAGTTAATATTTGAATTAAGACAAATATTCCCTGCAAAATATTTTACAAATCTAACGTCTCACCCCCAAATAAGTTTTACCCACACTAGGGACCCGATAATTAGCTGTTCTCCAACTGTACTATGTACTCTGCACTTTACATCCCTTGCCTGCAACGTCTTGGACTTCCCCTTGAATATTACACATCTTTTAACCATCAAGGACCAGCTCAAGTAGCACTTCCTTTCTATGCTTACTCCATAGAAAAACATTATTGCTTCCTTATCTGTAGTCCCCCAGCTCTTAATACATATCACTTTGTATTAGTTCCTTGTTTATGTGTGTATCTCCTACTCTTCAGCAGAACATAAGCTGCCTAAGGTATTCATTAGCATGGACTATAATTTGCCTTTACAAAGCCAAACTTTATTGGATAGCAGAAAAAGAGAAAGGACAAAACGGGGGAAAACCTAAGTTTCCACAGAATGTGCCAGTCAATATGACTGCTATACAATCGGCCCTCTGTATCTGCGCATTCTGCATCCATGAATTCAACCAACTGCAGATTGAAAATATTCAGGAAAAAAAAAATAAAAATAACAACACAACAATAAAATAATAGTAATTTAAAAATTAATACAGTATACCAATTATTTACATAGTATTTACATTTTATATTGTATTAGGTATTGTAAGTAATCTAGAGATGATTTCAAGTGTACGGGAAGATGGACATAGATTACATGCATAGTAATGCCATTTATAAGGAACTAAACCGTCCTCAAATTTTGGTATTTGAGGGAGGTCCTGGAACCAATTCTCTACAGATACTGAAGAATGACTGTAGATGATCTAACTTAATCCTAAATATTCTAAAATGCATATACCATTATTTCCATTTTAAATGTAAGGAAACTGAGGCTCAAGAAAAGTAATTAACCTTCCCAGGGTCACATGGTAAAACTGATTTTACAACCTAGTGGTTCCTTTCTCCATTCCTAGAGAGAAAGAAGGTGTGAGCCCTTGCCTCATTCCTGTATTATCATCAGAACAAGATGTAATAGGTAATACACTCATCTTCTAACAAAAAACCCCTAGGTTTTAGCTTACTATAGCTAGTCCTTATTAACTGTTTGAACTTACTTGGATAAACCACATCAACTCTCTCAACCAGTTTCCTCATTTATGAAACAGCAGGTACCACTTGCCCTTTTTAACTAAATCACACGTTTACTTGGAGACTGACTTCTACAGTATATGCGGAAGTGATCAGTATACTATACAGCTGTGTTTTAGTTCCCCAGAGATGAAAACCAAGCTAGGGTACATATTACAGAAGACTCTAGAGCCCTTTGTCTCATAATTTCAGAGGACATTAAAGTTTAGTCTTATTAAGTTTCCTCTCTGCACTCAGGGATTCCCTCTATCAGAGTTTCAATATATTAATATTTCTATTGCTTTGGAGACTCCTACTAAAGCAGCCATGAACATCTAATGATCTTATTTTCATGTCTATTTCTGAAGACTTATGTGTTGTGTGTGTGTGATTTGTTGTGAGAGCATTCCTGAACTTAAAACATCAATAAATAAAATTAATTTCTCAAGATGTTTTAATGTCCATGCAAATACACATAAGAAAAATTATTTTGCAAATGTCTACTACAGAATTAAATATTAAGAGGTTTTTAAAAATAAAACCAAAACATTTAATGAATAAAACTAATCGGAAATTATTTAACTCAACTACTTAGACAACTCCCTAGCATCAAAGACAAGTAACAGAGCAGGTCTAAGCTTTAAGTGTGTAGAAAATCACACTAACAATTGTCTTTAAACTGCTAGTTATTTTGAAGAGCTGCCAACATGTTTCCCTAGAAAAACAGATTGAGATTTAGGACCTTACATGGTGATACCAATTTGATTAACCATTCAAAAGGAAATTTCTCCTCAAGCTATTAAACTCCCAATATTTCTCCTTCAGAGAGGAAAACATTCACATATTAGTTCATGAGTCTACTTTGTGTACTCAGAATAGATATCCTGGTCCTCTAAATGGTAGACGTTGTGATGCTACATATTTAAAACATTCTAGAGCATATGGTTCAAAAAAGTAAACACAACAAACCTATAAAGTGTACAACAGGGCAAGGTCTCATTCTAATTATACCACATTGCCAACACTTTATTTAAATTCTAGGAGTCATACCTTAAAATAAATACTGATTACAATGCGGCATGGTCAAAGGTAATCGGCCAGATTTTAACTCAACACAAGAGAAAATACCCAGGCTGAGTGCAGTGGCTCATGTCTGTAATTCCAGCACACTGGGAGACCGAGGCAGGCAGATCACCTGAGGTCAAGAGTTCAAGACCAGCCTGGTCAACAAGGTGAAACCCTGTCTCTACTAAACATACAAAAATTAGCTAAACATGGTGGTGCATGCCTGTAGTCCCAGCAACTCGGAAGGCTGAGGTGGGAGAATCATTTAAACCCAGGAAGTGGAGATTGCAGTGAGCTGAGATCATGCCACTGCACTCCAGCCTGGGTGACAGAGTAAGACTGTCTCAAAAAATAAAATAAAATAAAATAAAATAAAATAAAATAAAATAAAATAAAACGAAACGAAACGAAACGAAACGAAACGAAACGAAGCAAAACGAAGAGAAAATATCCTACCTAAAACAGAAAGGAATGAATATTTGATGGCATAAAATCAGGGAGAACTTTCTACTGCTTCCTTCTCTAGAAACACCATTCTTAAAAGGTTACTAAATCAATGTTTTTAAATTATAATTTTAAACAAATGCTTTTAAGTTACTATTACATGCAGTAAGTGCCTTAAACCATAGTAGGGATATAAAAAGGAAAGCTCATGATCTGCTCTCAAGGAGGTTACAGTATATTCTGGTTACACCCTTTCTGATTATCTCATTTGCTTTAGTATAAAGCCAAGTGATTTCATCAATAACATCCCTAACACCTCCCCCACTCACTCACTCAATTCCAGTGATCCATAGGCACTCCACTCTGTTTTTTTTTTTTTTTTTTTGAGACGGAGTCTTGCCCTGTCGCCCAGGCTAGAGTGCTGTGACGCAATCCCGGCTCACTGCAACCTCCACCTACCAGGTTCAAGACATTCTCCTGCATCAGCCTCCTAAGTAGCTGGGGATTATAGGCGCCTGCCACCACGCCTGGCTAATTTTTGTATTTTTAGTAGAGACAGGGTTTCACCATGTTGGGGCTGGTCTCAAACTCCTAACCTCATGATCCACTGGCCTCAGCCTCCTAAAGTGCTGGGATTACAGGCACGAGCTACCATGCCTGGCCTACTCTGTTTTCAAACTAACACAAATATGGTTTCTTTCTAATTTATCAAGAAGGTTATGTATTCCAGCTCTGTGACTCCGGACTATACTATAAAAAGAAGGGACTGAACTTCATGATCTCTAATATGATGATATTCTTGATACTAATATTCTAGTTCTTAGAATATTTGCTCTAAAATTATGTATTTCTGTAACTGCATTCTGTTGACTTTACACAGGTTTAAAAAAAACACAAAAGAGCATTTCAAAATCTCAAAAAGAGCAATCATGTCCAATAGCGTCAATTCAAATGTACCTGCTGGGATATCTAATTCACTGAACAAAATTTTAAAGAGTCAGCTGTGAATATTGTTTCCTTACTTAGTAAGAAAGAAAAAATCTGAAAGCAGACACATGAAAACAGATTTTCCAAATAAACCTTTGCCTTAATAAGTAATTTCCTCTTTGAGTAAATGTACTGTTAAATCTATAGAAACTTGCCTTGAGTCTACCTATAAAGTCCAGCTATATTAAACGTATGGTACGAAACAAGGGAGGAGGTAAGCCCCTCGCAAGAAAAGGGCTAACCCAACTAGCTTGCCATCATTATTAGAGATTAGTTACGAAAACTGAACCCTCCATTAATCCTCAATTCCACCTTTATCCTGCTTCTTGAAATAATAAGCCTTTATTCCTCCTGTTTCCCAATGTAAATGGAAATATCATGACAAGAAAAAGACACTCTGGACTTGTGACATCAGTATTCATTTCATCTCAAACACTGAATTTGATAGGGAATGCTCCATGTTATTGATTTCCAAAACATACTCCAGAGTCCCAATGTTGCCCCTCCTTTCCACGCCAGTCCTTCCCTGGCTGGCATCTACACATTTTGTTGCTCAGAAGCATGCTAATTCTTCGCTAATACTGCACTTTGCCCAGAATGTCTGACTGTCACTACCCCTCCCAACCACAAGTTCATGGGGCCAGAACTTTCCTATCCAGAGAAATTCCACTACAATTGCATCCAACCATGGTCCTGACTCATAAACCTATACCAAGTTTTTGCTCAAGGCCTCTCTCCTTTTAGCTGAGACTGTCTGGGGACACTGAAGAGAATTTCTGGCCTTGTAGGAAGCAACTATACCTTCAGGGTTTCTATGTGGTAAAAATTCCTGTAAACTGCCTGTATCCTAATCTGGTCTAGTGTTGGGCAGAATGCACGTCAATGACAGATTCATAAAAATGAAAGGAAAATAAAAGCAGGGGTAATAAGGGCATTCGGAAAAGAAAAAAAAGAAAAAAGGAGAGAAAAAAAAAAAAAAAAAAAAACCCCAGGGGATCTACAAGAGATCCAGTAAGGAGAAGGCTTTGTTGTCTTCAGCTGAAAACACTGTTCTGCTCTGGGATAAACTCTCAGAGTTCATGTCCAAATGAAATGTGAGCAGCAGAATGTTTCACGTATACCATGAAGGATTGTGCTGATGCTGCCTACACCCTGCCTATTCTTAGATTCAGAATACTGTGAATCTTACATTCAGAATAGGCAGGGTATAGGCAGCACCAGCACAATGCTTCATGGTAGAAGCAGGGAAGTGCCTTAGATATCACAGCAACTATCCCAAACTAGACCTGTAACTTCCTTATAAATTAAGGAAGTACCTTAGAAATCACAGCAACTTTCAGCCGGGCGCAGTGGCTCACGCCTGTAATCCCAGCACTTTGGAAGTCCAAGATGGGTGGATCACCTGAGGTCAGGAGTTTGAGACCAGCCTAAAAAACATGGTGAAACCCCGTTTCTACTAAAAATACAAAAAACTAGACAGGCATGGTGGTGCATGCCTGTAATCCCAGCTACTCCAGAGGCTGAGGGAGGAGAATTGCTTGAACCCGGGAGGCGGAGGTTGCAGTGAGCTGAGATCGTACCATTGCACTCCAGCCTGGGCAACAAGAGTGAATGTCTATCTCAAAAAGAAAAAAGAAAGAAAAAGAAAAAAAAAAGAAAGAAATCATAGCAAACTTCCTAAACTAGACCTGTAAATTCTTTGAGGTTGAGCAGTTCTTACCATCTTATTTTACCATTTGACACTATTTTATGCTACTAAGCATGAAAGTGTGTTTAATATTTGACTAGCATCATGAATTTATAGTCATGACTGATTTAGGGACATGAAAATGCATAATGCAAGTTAATTTTCTAATCAGAACAAAATTTATTTCCTCTGAAACCAAGCCCTGGAACTTCACAGATCTAGGCACACTGGAGTTAGGATCATTACAGGCCGGGCGCGGTGGCTGAAGCCTGTAATCCCAGCACTTTGGGAGGCTGAGACGGGCGGATCACGAGGTCAGGAGATCGAGACCATCCTGGCTAATACGGTGAAACCCTGTCTCTACTTAAAATACAAAAAACTAGCCGGGCGACGAGGCGGGCGCCTGTAGTCCCAGCTATTCGGGAGGCTGAGGCAGGAGAATGGCATAAACCCGGGAGGCGGAGCTTGCAGTGAGCTGAGATCCGGCCACTGCACTCCAGCCTGGATGGCAGAGCAAGACTCCGTCTCAAAAAAAAAAAAAAAAAAAGGATCATTACAAACATGATCCTTAGTAAGCAGGTATTTGATTTTTTAAATATTATAATGCTAAGCAATCTGTAAACAAATACTCCCTACCTGTTGAACTTTTCCTAGTAAATCATCAGTAACTAACTGAAAAATCACATATTGCCATGATTAGTTTTTCAGTCATACTTACAATAAGGACTTCTAGGATTAAAATATTAAAGAAACCATCTTTAAAATTGTATCTGGTAAATTATCACCATTTTTTTCCTTGTGCCATTTCAATGCATATATTTATCTATTAAAACACAGTAATTTTAATAACTACTTCATTGACAACTCCTTTCAATGAGTTATTTCTTGTATAAAATTTGAATTCATATTTCAATAAACAGGAGATCACATGGGTTTTTTAGAATATTTTTCCCATAAAATACATTCTTTTTCTATGAAGAGCTACCTTCTAACATACTTTCCTCCAGAGCTATAGTTTGCCAGAGGGCATCTCTATCTATCTGATTTTGGTCTCATCTTCAATTCTCTGTTTTCTTCACTCTGGTAATGTTGGCATTCCCTTGATCTCTGCCATGTCTGCTGCAAATGTTCTCTCCTATAACTCTATATAGAAATTTTATTTGGTTTTTCTCAACATCATGAATCCTCCAATAAAGTAGGTAGGTGGCATTAAAGATATTTAACATGGTTCATTAAAAGAGAGAAACAACAGCTTAAAAACACACGCACAGAAAGGTTACTGACCAATACTATCAATTATCTAAATGCTACAATGCAACTGACAACACAGTAAATAACATCTAAGCTATCTTGGCAATTAAGTAAAAACATCTTTCAAGAAACCATAGGTCAGCTTTCATTACTGAGACTCATTGGGTGATTCTGGAGCTAAACACTTCAACACACATCCAGCAGACCTGTTTTCCTGGTTTAAAGATGGTGTCTAAACAGCAAATATATCTGTTTTGCCGCCCATCTGAAATGTAACCTACACTAACCTATACAAAGCCAGATGCACACACATTTTGAAGCAATATATTCTTAACAAATTTTTCATGTTTTGAGGAAGTGCTAATTCACTTAAATGTAATTAGCATTATTCAACCTGAACATTTTACTTGCCTGATATATTTTGAGTTTTTTCTGTTTGAGTCTACAGTTTAAAAATTCACATATAAATTCAAATATTTATGAACTCTATAAACTAGTACTAGAGTGATATCACACTCTGAAAAAATTTAAAACCAATAAAGAACACTGTAGGCTTCCTATTTCCACTAAAAAGCTAAATACTAATTTCAGAAAAGCACACATCACACACACACACACACACACACACACACACACACACACACACACAGATGTTACAAAAGCACTGTCACTAGAATACATGCTTTGGTTGTTTATCCAAATGGTAATGAGATGCGATGATCTACCTTCTTTAGCCAAGTCCTCTTTTGTAATAATAGCATCCATTTATTTAACAGCTAAGCAACATTTAGAGTGCTGTCTATGTTTACTCAAGGCGTTTTTCCTTTTGCGAATCTAACCGGCCTATACAAGAATAAAATCCACAATCAAGCTCTTGTTGGTTCCACGCTCTCCTCAACTGAGATTAGGTAGTAAAAACAACTAAAGTATTGTTACTGACAAGATAATCAACGTTGTAGTTAATTGAAAATTAACAGTGGGACTCTCTACTTAGTGCCAAATGTAGTAATTTGAGGTGGTCATCCTCAAATGGTCAACGGACCAAGAAAGTAGATTTCCAATTATCAGAAAGTGAGGATTATCTGAGCAAATAATACTTTCAAATTCTCACTGACATAATTACATTAAATGATATAGTCTTTTGACAGCATTTTGTTTTCCCTCTAGCATAAATTATTTAGATATAATCAAACAAGAAATATTTTGAAACCAAGACATTTACCACATTCGTAATATGAAAGTTAAGAGAGGTATGGTTCAAGTTCATACAGAGAAAACAATATAGCATATGTTTTGAGGACCTACTATGTATGGGGCACTATGCTAGATACCAGGATATACAAAGATCAACACAACTTTATTCTTGCCCTCAAGGAGAGCATCTTCTAGGTGGGCTTGCCTATTCTCCACTCTATTTGCACCCCAAAACACTACTCAAGAACTCTATTAAAACTCCATCCCCTTTTTAAATTCTTCCGTGGTTTTCCTGTCCTCTGTGATTCCATGGCACAAAGACTGCCATTTATCACATCAAGCAATTATTAGGTACGTTCCTAGTAAGTGCCAGGCACAATGGTAAGTGCTGAGACCTGATAGATGAACAGGACCAAATCTGTCCTTCGGGAAGATCACGTTTAGCAAAGCTCCCATGGAAACACCAGCTTATTGTTATGCACCTTGTTTTTCTTCTAAAGAAAGGAGACCTCACTGTGTTGCCCAGGCTGATCTGGAAGAGATCCTCCTGCCTCAGCCTCCTGAGTAGCTGAGACTGTAGTCACAAGCCACTGCGCCTAGCTTCTTCTTACGCATCTTTACACTGCCAGCCCCTGGCACACCGTGGGAGCTCAATGTGTTAATTAAGTATCCAATGAAAAGACCTATAGATGATAAATCAGAAGACCAGGTGTGACCACAGTGTGCCATTGTGACACTCTGGGCCTCGCTTTTTCCACCAAACAATGCAGTCATTGTCATTCTCCGATGTGATCTCAGGGTATACCATACATGAGTGAATATTCTGATTTCAAGTGAGAGTTGTAAACATACTTAACAATGTCAGGATGTACTTTAAACAATTTTAAACCCCTCTAAGCTATGATTAGTTCAATGACTAGGTCTATGCTAAAATACCATCCTGAAACATTATTGTAGCCATTATTGTGGAATTTACTTTCTGATTTTGATATATTGAGTTCTTTTCTTGTCTCCCCTTATCCACAGTATAATCTGGGTCTGCTGTATTCTTTCAAAGGAAGAATTGGCAGGGTGGTTGCTGTTACTTACTTTCTCTTGTTGGGCAAACTGCCCAGTGAATATCAATTTTTTTAGAGCTACAAATATGGTTTTAATAGATTCACAGATTTTAAATTATTATAATTCAGAGCACGTCTCTCCCAGGGTGAGCAAATAATTCACAACAATCCATGAGATGCAAAGGAGATGACAATGGATCAATCTGTACGTGAGTAAGTTGACACAGTGCTTTACTGCTCCTTCTTTCTCTACAGACCCCACCCCACCAAGACACACAATTTTCATATGAAAAAAAATTGCTTTGGTGTATGAAAGTTTGAATTAGTCATAATACCCACTTTGGGGACAGAGGAAGACTTACTGTAAATCAGCCACTCAGAAACCACATTTGACATATTTTGGTTATAATGTAACTATAAGTTGCATAATATTGTACATATTGATTGGAGCCTGAGAATATAATGGAAAGCAATTGCCATATATTGAAAGTGACTAACCACAAGATAGAAAATTGTTCCTGAAGAGCCCACTAAGGGAGTAATTTTCATTAGAATCTAAAACTCCTTATCCTCTAGATCTCATATTCTATCACACCCCTAGGTTACATTTTGCCCTAAAGGTGCTAAGGTATGTTAACCTCAAATAATCCAACTATCCAACTCCCTCAGATCAAGAGAAAGGTCTAGCAGAGTAAACTAAAATTTTCCTTTATTGAAACAGTACTGGCTATTCTGAATTGGAGCAAAAGAGCAAATCAGATGCACATTTCACTAGACAGAGACTTCCAATTGATTGAGAGTATTATAACAGTTACAAATTCTTAGTAGAATCAGCCCCTCTGTTGTTTCTCTGTCCTGGTCTTTTACCTTTAAAATATAGTAATTTATTGAGGGAATTAAAGTATGTGAGATACTATGTCATGCATTTGCAAGATGTTCCTTCCATCTACCTGTACAAATAGAGAACTTCTTCTTCTCTACCTGCTTAAATTATCATTTCTATAAGCAGTACATATTTCTTTAAACAGAAACATAAAGAAAGAAAAGAAATCAGATACCACAAAAAAAGAAATTAAGATCAGCTCATCCACTTATAAGAAGCAAAACGTGTTAGAAACTTTAATTGCAGCTTAGAGTGGATGGTAGAAAACTTTGATGTGGTTTCATCTCCTCTGCGTGATCCATGATAATAGCTAACCTTATAATTTGTGGACCATGACTCCAATAAAAACATGTAACTACAATTTAAAAACATATAATAATTGTGTAATTCAACTGCTTTTGTTAGAAGTTGGTTTCTGAAACAGATTATTCTATCAAATAAGTACTGAAAGCATGCATAATGTTTCGATTCCACTGGGTACTACTTTTACTTTTTCCTTACACTCTTCTCTAAATCTTCACTAATCTGTCATATGCCATGGTTTGATAGAAGCATTAACTATACCTATTGGGGTTCCTAGGACCATTGGAAACTCCCAGTAAAGATCTGGGTCTACTTTTGAACATCTGAAAGAGCCAAATTACCCTGTGGCAGAATTTTGCTAAATAACTGAATTTAGAATATATATAGTATATAAATATAAGTAAAATATATTAGAGACAAGGTCTCGCTCTGTCGCCCAGGCTGGAATGCAGAGTGCAATCATAGTTCACTGTTACCTTGAACTTCTGGGCTCAAGTCATCTTCCCACCTCTGCCTCCCAAACTGCTGGGATTACCAGCATGAGCCATTGTATCCAGCCAATTTAAGAAGAATGTTAAGAGTGGCTGAATAGCTGACAACTTTCTCCCACTCCAAAATCAAGGACATAGGATATAAATGTTTTATGCTTTAGTGTGGATAAAGCAGTAGACTTGTGTCAATAAAAGGGAAATGCACTGCCTATTCTAGATCATTCTGGTCCTAATGGTGAACAACCAATGTTCCAAGAGGTAAGACAAAATTATTGAAGGAAATGCAAACAGTCCCTTCAAATAACAAAGTGATGGTAAAGGTATACCTGAACTCACCTCAGAAGTACACTACAACAAATGCAAGAAAAGAGAAATTCAGAACACCAAATACTCCAGAGCTCTCTATGCTTTTAGAGCAAAACCAAAAACCATGTATGGGTTCCTTGGACTACTTAAAAATCCTTTCTGTCACATCTCTTGTTCTAGCCGCACGAACCAACTTCCCCTGTTGATGGCTAATTAGCACCTTCCCCTGAGCTTGCCCCACCTGAGTCATGCTTCCTGACAACTTGAAGATGCACATGCACAAGCCAAAAGTGTGGGAAGTTCATGCTCAGACGGCCACACAGATCAATGGAAATGAGAGCCAATGGGGCACTGATCATCTCAGTAATTCATCTTTGTGTTGGTTTTCCCTGGTCCTTCATTTCTACTCTAGGATCCTCCCTAAACAAAATGCCTTCATGCAAGTCACTGTCTCAACTGTTTACAGAAGAGCCCACATTATATCAGCTCCTCCTAAAAGACATCCTAAAATGTATGGATAAAATGATATGTGATTGTATCAAAATGAAGGAAAAGGTGAAGCACTGAAATAACAGCAAAAAGGAAAGGATAAGTGGAAAACGAAAAGAACTAGGGAAGTGCAGAAATGCTGGAGAACACATCTAGCCTTTCACACCCAAAAGAACAGGCAGCCCATGGAAAAGCCAAACTCAGGAGAGAATCTCTGTACAGTGCCTTTACCCCAAATCAGCCTTTACCTTTACCACCAGGGGTTCTGTTTGACAGAAAATCAGACTATATCAGCTCTGGTCCTATGCGTTACTTCCAAAATAGAAACTGGACATGGAGCTCATGCTGTTTACTCAGCTCATTGAAGCCTGCCTCCCATTAGATTTGAGAAGCAGGCTCTGGTCGGTAAGTAAAGGAGAGCAGTTGCCCCACCGTTAGTCACATCTTCAACCCAGAAGGCATCTTGTTTCACCATATGCCTGAGCTCCAGTCAGCAGATCCCAGTTTTAATACTGGTTTGACAAGTACTATTCTGAAAGGCTTACAGAAAACAGACCCAAACTCCATCAAATATATCTACATAGCTCAACAATGACTGAAAATCCAAGTTGCATAATCTAGAACGGAGCCAAGTGTAACAGTGAAAATGTATCTGTACATACATTGTGAGGTTGTCTTACGCCACAGTTTCTCTCATTAAGCAAACTCTGAACAAATCATTCATGGGTGATTGGTCACAAATCTTTTAGTGGTTACTGATTCACAAAACCACAGAAATAATACATACTCTGCTAACAGCCAGGGGTGTTGCTATGGCATCATAGAAAATCACAGGTGAAACAGGGAGATCTGGGGCACTCCTATGAAGATGAGACAAAAGATTTTTAAAATAATACATCCAAATATCTGACATGTCACATTGAAAATGCTTAACATCAACTATAGATCAATCCAGAGCAAAAAATCCTAACTGTTCAGGACAAAATGAAATCACAATTACAATTTTATCATATCACACTCATAATTACCCTATGCCTAATCCTAAAAGAACATTATTCTAAATCCATTCTCTTTATGAGATTAAATAGGAACAACAAACTTCAGCCATCAGGCTCCATTCATAAAAGGTTTTACAAGAGAGATTACATGTGACATTTTTTTTTCCTACAATTTATTAGTTATGTTATTGGACACTGTCGCCAAATTCTGTTAAAGAATAAGAGAACATCATGGAGTAGCGAAGCAATCTAAGAGCAAGGTGAATAAAATCTACATCTTTAACTTTCCAAAACAAAGTTCTCACTGGGGACATAAACAAACCAGCTTCACAGAGTCAAAGGAATAGAGACAGGGAAAGAAAGCAGGGTAAACAACACTAAGCAAAAGTTCTGAATTAAACAGTAAATAATGACACTGACAATTTTCTTACAAGCTGGAATCCCTGTTTAGATTTTTGGGGTTTTTTTTACTTTGTTTTATTTTAGTGTTTCTGTTTTCTGCTCTTTAGGTGACGGGAGTGCATTCTCATATAAAAGATAACGAATGATGCTTGCATGTATTAGACATAGACTTATATGACTAATAATTATAAACAAAATTCCTTTGCATATCAAAGGGGGAAAACCTTTGTTTATTCAAGAAATTCCTAATGGCTTCATTTATAAGTAAAACTTTCTCTTCATTTGAGACCCAGTAGCATAGCACAACGTAGCTGGAGGACAGCAGGTAGCTCTTATAATGAACTTCGCACAGTTTTGAGGAAATAACATCTGAAAGCAGTTCATTCTTCCGGAGTGAGCAGATGAATGGTTCAAAAAGAATAAAAATCCCAGGGAACATTCTGAGATTTAAAAAAAAAAAAAAAAAAAAAATCCACAACTGAGCGGTGGAGGCATTCTTGCTAATTAAAAAACTTATGGTCTTCTATATACACAAGTCCCAGTCAAGAAAGATCTGCAGGATCAGGCCTGTACTGAGCAAAAGTATACCTTCATCACATCATATTAATTGTATTATTACTTCATAAGGCTAACCAGCCAGGTTTATACAGAAGAGATTAAATAACAAGATAATCTTATAAACAATGCTCATTTCATCAGTGTACCAAATAAGTCTGATTTATATCTTTGACTGTTCTAATTAATTTCTGCATCCACATGCTTTAATTTACACAGCCAGACACCTACACTGCAGCAGGGACAGCCATTTTTTTAATGTGTTGAACTTTGAGATGGGTTCATGTTTAGTCTCCCCAGTGTTGCTGTTTTAGTTCCCCTACACTTAAAAAATGAAGTGACTGTTATAATACCTTGCACTAAAATTAAAGCATGAAGAAAGAAAATATTTTATCAAACTCAATACCTATTTCTCTTGCCAACATTTTACATTTAATTTTAGTTGGTATAGCTTTATTCAAACGTACAACTAGAACTGTTCATTCCAAAGTTCTGAACCCGCCTTTTCGGACTAATATTCCACTCAAAGCCTTTTAGATAAGTAAGTTAATCTCATTACAGCATCAATTTTATATCTTCACCTTTGTTTTAATGCAGTTCCTAGAGGCTTAGGGGACAGCTAATTTTTTAAAAATATGATTTCTAATCATGGTGAGGGTCTGGATAACATTTTATTTTATTTTTTATTTTTTATTTTTTTTTTTTATTTTTTT
>NW_016803101.1:1355897-1360411 GCF_001698545.2 Rhinopithecus bieti
CCAGGATGGTCTCGATCTCCTGACCTCGTGATCCGCCCGTCTCGGCCTCCCAAAGTGCTGGGATTACAGGCTTGAGCCACCGCGCCCGGCCCTGGATAACATTCTTAAACTGTCCTCTAGAATGCTGGTTTACAACACCAAGTACTACCATTGAATAGTTAGAAATAAAAATTCCAGAGATGCAGGAAAATTAATCTCATCCCAATTTCCTAGCCAGAAAGACAAAAACATCTCTGAATCCAGACCCACTTATAATACACCATCAGTGACATCACATTAATGCCAGCACTCTTTTAAAATCCCTAAAAAAATAACCATCTAAAGGAGTATCCTGGTGTCATGATTATTTTAGTTTAGTCATTATACAACTCGCATGGAGAGTCTCAAGTGTAGGGATGAAGATGTGTGTTTACTTATTTAATCAGGCAAGCAAAAAGTTTTTTACTTGTCTTTGATATCAAAATTTTATTTCTGGATCTAATCGATGTTTACTTGTAGGACTTTAATACAATAACAGATGTCAGTTACATTATCTGTTTTGGATTACAAACTCCTAGAGGGCAAAGACCCTATCTATTTAGCTCACTTCTTTTAAGATGCAAACACAGTACCATATCCAGAAAGGCACTTAAAGATGGTTTATATAACATTGATTTCAAGGGGAGTTGGTCTGTGTATATGCTCCTTGAAGCTCTCCACTGGCACTCGATGAACATTAAAGATTTACACTTTTATGTTCTTGGGCAATTCCATTATTCAGTTGTCTATAATGGCAGTTTTGAAACAGATTATTAGATGGGAATATTTCTGACACTTGAAAGTTTAAGAATCAGCATTTGAACAACACCTAAATTCTAAACTACCTGACACTAGAAAAGTAGAAGGGAAAAAATAAAAGCAAGACCACAATATTCCATTTCTTAGCATCAAGTTAGCACGTTTCACACACGGTGCAGGAAGATCTGCTATTTTCATAGGGAAACCTGCCAAGACAACTACTACAGTGCCTAAAAATGTAGCCTCCTCGCATGTTTCTTCACCTTTTCCCCACCTTTACTGAGGTCTAACTCACATTTACATCCTTTATTTATGTCCCCTTGGATTATACAAAACAAGGACTAAAGAGTTAATTTTTTTTTTTTTTTTTTTCATTTTTTTAAGTCTCACTGTGTCACGCAGGCTGGAGTTCAGTGGTGTGGTACTGTGATATCAACTCACCACCACCTTTGCCTCTGGTCTCCAGTGATCCTCCCGCCTCAGCCTTCAGAATAGCTGCGACTACAAGCACATGTCACCACACCCAGCTAATTTTGTATTTTATTTTAGTAGAACCAGCCTTTTGCCATGTTGTCCACGCTGCTCTTGAACTCCCGGGCTCAAGTGATCTGCCCACCTCGCCACCTTCCAAAATGCGGGGATTAAAGGCATGAGCCACTATGCCTGGCCTAATTTTCGATGAAAAGAAAAAATTTAGAATACTGCTATATAATATAATACTTGTTAAACTCTAAAGGAATAAAACCTAGTAAATAGTATCTTAAAGAATGACACATTAGCAATGAAGAGTGTGTTACTAACTACGTGATTTTGGTTAAGTCTTAAAAGTTCTCTGCCTCAGTTTCCAAATCTGTAAAGGTAGTAGGTTACATAACTGAAGTAATTTCCAGCTTTGGCCGGGCTGTAATCCCAGCACTTAGGGAAGCAGAGACAGGTTGATCACTTGAGGTCAGGAGTTTGAGACCAGTCTGGCCAACGTAGTGAATCTCAGTTACCCGTGTGAAATTTTGTATTTTAAAATACAAAAATTAGCTGGGTGTGGTAGCACGCACCTGTAATCCCAGCTACTCAGGAGGCTGAGGCAGGAGAATCACTTGAACCCGGGAGGCAGAGGTTGCAGCGAGCCGTGATTGCGCCACTGCGCTCCAGCCTGGGCGACAAAGTGAGACTCTGCCTCAATCAATCAATTCCAGCTTTTAATTTCAAAAACATATGAAAAAATACTGACCCTAAAGAACTGAAAACACAAATTGAGCTTCCATTATCTACTCAAACAAAAGAATTTTTCTTTTTCTTTTGTGTACATGTAGGGGGGAATGTGTGCTCTTAAATTATTATGACTAACTCCCAACAAAATATTTGAACAGAATATCACTAGCTATTCTTATAAACATATAAAAGTATGGATATATACATATATATATGACATGTGTCTATGTACATACCAAATCCATGCATAGGCACACACCCAAACACAAATGCATAATTCTATTTAAGCCAAGAATTAAAATATTTTGTTCTTCTCGATTTTTTCCTTCTTCTATGAAGCTGCTATGGCTTAGGAAAGTACGTAAACATAAGTATCTTATTTAATATTTCTTACATTAATACTGGCAGTTGCCAACATGAACAGCTTCTGTTAAGTCGGTTGTCCAAAATCTCTCACAGAAATATTGGTATTGAGAAAGAATGCAGAAATGTAGTTAGGTTCTCAGGCCATTCAACCAAAGTCTACTTAATCCACAATGTATGTGAAATACAGAACCTGAGACACAGGAATTCATAAATTTAATGCTGCCTAACTAGATGCTAAGTTAACAGCAGCAGCAGAATAAAGAAAGTCTCGAAAATATGTAGGGGCATCCAGTTCACACCACACCGAAGTTAAGAACAAGGGGAGAGAAAAAAAAAACAAGTTCATGAAACTGTTTTTTTCCCTGTAAATATTTACTAACACACTCCTGAAAGAAAGCACAAGTCACTGTTGAATATATTATCATTTTCTTATTTGTTTGAGAAACAAATGTATTACAGAATGCGAATTAAGAAAGATAGAAAGAAAAACACAGTTATCTTGTTAAAAAATGTTCTTGTGTTCACTTTAGATTCCTTATTCTAGGGAAAATTATAAAATGTTTTAGGTGAAAATATTTAATTTTCAAGATATGTGAAAATTTCAGAAAAACATTCTAATTTTTATCTGCTTGGCCACCAGAAGCTAGTAAAAGTAATTTACACAGTAACAACAATGCATTCACTACTAGCCGAAAGCTAATACACAGGCACAATCTCCTTCAGTCTGTCCAACAGTGCCAAGAGATAGGCTGAAGAACTCATCTTTCCTTTTTTTTTTTTTTTTTTGAGACGGAGTCTCGCTCTGTCGCCCAGGCTGGAGTGCAGTGGCCGGATCTCAGCTCACTGCAAGCTCCGCCTCCCGGGTTCACGCCATTCTCCTGCCTCAGCCTCCCGAGTAGCTGGGACTACAGGTGCCCGCCACCTCGCCCAGCTAGGTTTTGTATTTTTTAGTAGAGACGGGGTTTCACCGTGTTAGCCAGGATGGTCTCGATCTCCTGACCTCGTGATCCACCCGTCTCGGCCTCCCAAAGTGCTGGGATTACAGGCTTGAGCCACCGCGCCCAGCCAAGAACTCATCTTTCTATACTATCCATCAATTAAAATAAAATTTAAAGATAAAAACACACATGGCCAGGCACGGTGGCTCACATCTACAATCCCAGCACTTTGGGTGGCTGAGGCTGGCGGATTACTTGAGATCAAGAGTTCGAGACCAGCCCAGCCAACATTGTGAAACCCCGTCTCTACTAAAAATACAAAAATTAACTGGGCATGGTGGTGCATGCCCATAGTCCCAGCTACTCGGGAGGCTGAGGCAGGAGAATTGCTTGAACCTGGGAGGTAGAGGTTGCAGTGAGCCAAGATCGTGCTACTGCACTCCAGCCTGGGTGACAAAGCTAGACTTTGTCTCAAACACAGACACAGACACAGACACACACACACACACAGACACACACACACACACACACACACACACAAAGAGTAGCAACATCCTGACTACTGGTCATTCTATTCAACTTCAAACATGTCTAAAGTTAGAGGAAACACAAGTGTTTCAACCAGAATGTCTTCCTCCTGTGTCCAGAGTAAGAAGGGAGAGGGTAACCCAGAGCCACAAACTTCTAGCTGACTTTCACCAACAACAATTTCATTCAGGTCCAGGGAAGAGGATAACTCAATGAGTATTCTGCATTCCTTTTAAAAAGCTTAATCAAGATTCAACTGCTTTCTTTTAAAAAATTCACCAATGATCACACAACTTTACGCAAAAATGTAACCTAAATTTTATAATTTTACAAACTAAGTAATTGTAGATATCAATCTTTGAACTAGCAGCAGGAAAACCAACATTATAAATGAAAATGGAATTGCAGTTCACTTTCTGTGAGGGTAGAGGATGAGAATCAATTGTAACAAAAATAAGAAGATGCAAAATAAAAGTGAGAATAATGGAAAGGAAAAGAGAAAATGGAGAGACAGGAGGAAGAAAAAAGGCAGCAAGTGACAGTGAAAAAGGCAGGCAATAAGGTAAAGGAGGGATGAAGGGGCAAAGGGAGAGAGATAAAATATTTTTAGCAAAACAACACTTGTCCAAAGCTTGCCCAAGTTCCAGACCATCACTTGTATCTGTTTTCTTTCTTTTCCTTTTTTTTTTTTTTTTT
>NW_016803101.1:1362112-1384391 GCF_001698545.2 Rhinopithecus bieti
ACACACACACACACACACACAAAGAGTAGCAACATCCTGACTACTGGTCATTCTATTCAACTTCAAACATGTCTAAAGTTAGAGGAAACACAAGTGTTTCAACCAGAATGTCTTCCTCCTGTGTCCAGAGTAAGAAGGGAGAGGGTAACCCAGAGCCACAAACTTCTAGCTGACTTTCACCAACAACAATTTCATTCAGGTCCAGGGAAGAGGATAACTCAATGAGTATTCTGCATTCCTTTTAAAAGCTTAATCAAGATTCAACTGCTTTCTTTTAAAAAATTCACCAATGATCACACAACTTTACGCAAAATGTAACCTAAATTTTATAATTTTACAAACTAAGTAATTGTAGATATCAATCTTTGAACTAGCAGCAGGAAAACCAACATTATAAATGAAAATGGAATTGCAGTTCACTTTCTGTGAGGGTAGAGGATGAGAATCAATTGTAACAAAATAAGAAGATGCAAAATAAAAGTGAGAATAATGGAAAGGAAAAGAGAAAATGGAGAGACAGGAGGAAGAAAAAAGGCAGCAAGTGACAGTGAAAAGGCAGGCAATAAGGTAAAGGAGGGATGAAGGGGCAAAGGGAGAGAGATAAAATATTTTAGCAAAACAACACTTGTCCAAAGCTTGCCCAAGTTCCAGACCATCACTTGTATCTGTTTTCTTTCTTTTCCTTTTTTTTTTTTTTTCTATTTTTGAGACAGAGTGTTGCTCTGTCGCCCAGGCTGGAGTGCAGTGGTGCAATCTCGGCTTACGGCAGCCTCCACCTCCCAATTCTCGTGCCTTAGTCTCCCAAGTAGATGGGATTACAGGCACGTGCCACCATGCCCAGCTAATTTTCCGTATTTTTTTTTAATTAGAGACAGGGTTTCACCATGTTGCCAAGGGTGGTCTCGAGCTCCTGAGCTCAGGCAATCTGCCCACCTCCCAAAGTGCTGGGATTACAGGCGTGAGCCACTGCACCTGGCCATGTATCTGTTTTCTGACAGAGGGATTACCTCTCCAGTAATTTTTAAAAAATTCTTTCTTTACCTAAACAGAAACGGTTTCTCTTTTTTTTTTTTTTTTTTTTTTTTCAAATTTCCATGATTATTTTTACATAAAAGTTCAAGTTTGAAAGCTTCACTTGTGTGTAAAGGAATGGCTTTTATTTTACAAATATACTTTGGAACCTACACACCATTGCTCCGTTTAGTGCACAAAACCTCAGAGTTGTCCTGACATTCCAAACCCGACAGTCTTTCCTTTGTAAAGGACTTGGGGATGTCTCCTTCCATAGTGCCTGAAAATTACAATCGAAATCAGTGTTCACTGATTGTGCAAAGCCTTATAAATATGTTCCCTTGCTTGAGGAGTAATCTTCTATCGCCCAAGATGGTTGTTTTTAATAGCAAGAAAACAACATGGATGTGCCCAAAGTGTCAGAAGCTCTCAAAGGAACATTCATAGTTGGTCATCAGAGAGAAATTGTCCTCCAAGCTGCACTATGTATGCAGAGCAAGGGCACCTAATATTGCAAGCACAGCCAGACTCTATAGAAAGGTACACTGTGCCTCAATTCAGCCTGGCAAAGCACCTCCCACCCACCCCACTGCACCTTTACCTGGTGGCTTGCTTCCTTCCACCCATCCACCTACACATCCTTCTCTACATACCCATAAACCACTGGTCCTTACTATATTCAATACCGTAGGAATGTTTTATATAAAAATTCATTAAATAATATACCGCTTTTGATATACTGATCCTACAAACTGTAACTCTGTGAAATGGTTCAACACGATGTCATCACTATACAGCAACTTGTTTCATTTAGAGTATCTGTTTCACTTCTACTCATGAGCTAATATAATTCAATTTTTTTTAACTGCACACAGGCTGCTAGACACATGTGCATGGCAAATGGAATCTGAACTTAGCTTAACAGCCTCATTTATTCCTGATGGTTTAAATTATTTCATCACAATTAATGACACCCCCTCAGCTTCCTGTGCAGCGCTGCCAGATGTTCAGAGACCACAAAGCCACTCTCTTCTTTGACGGCTGGTGACAAGTCGTCCTCTGAAGGACATTCCCTAGGTGCGTGGGCCGGATGACACCTCCATTGCTTAGCACCTCTCTGTCTCCCAGAGTAACCATGGAGAGGAAAAGGCAGGAAGGCATGAGAAACCAGCAAATGCATTAGCGAGGGCAAATTATGTGAAGTGATCTAAACTCGGAGGAACTTGGCTCCTGCCAGAGGAGTTCCTAACCTTGTTGTTTTATGAAAGGGCTCTTTGCCTCCACCTTCCACCACTGGCATCCACTGAGTGCCTACCATGGCGTCAGTCCTCAGGGAAAGTCAGAACAATAATCATATAAACTTTTCCACAGGGATCTGTTTGGTTCTTAGTAATTTTGTTTTGTATAGGGGGAGTGTTTTTTAAACTTAACCCCTCCGTCATGATCTTCATCTTGTTTTTAAGGGTAAACAGTTTGAAATCGCTGTCCTCGTGTTAAGCTGTGATTATCTTCTATCCTACTCAGTAAAAACTACCAATAGAAACATACAACATTTTGGCAACTTGTGGTAAATGGTTTTCCGCCATTTACTTCGGTTTAGGAGGATTTAATCTTTTCAGGGGCTTTTGTTGTTGTTCTTGTTAGGTTTGTCATTATTGTTTTGTTAATTTTTTAAAGAAAATATTGAAAAACAGACTTCACACTTTTTCTATGTTGATTCTGATGTGGGTATAATCATTTACCTCCTTTAATAAGAAAAAATTTTTTCTCAGTGCAGGAATTCAGAAATAATAATTATATTCCTCATTCAAATTTCATATAAAAATATAAAGTCACATAATCACAGGCAGCTAAGAAGGTAGCAGAAATAGTAAACACACTAATACTTTCACAATAAGAATCCAATTCCACAAGTCTAATTTAGAAAACATTTCCATAAACTAGAGAACATGTGGCAGACATTTTATGGATTATTTTTTAAATGTTTAAAAAAAAAAAAAGTTGATCTTATTCAGGGAATAAGGGGCCTTTCCATTTGCCAAAAAGTGTAATAGGAAAACAGGCCACCTGTGTCAGCCCACCCTATAGTATGAACATGAGCTATAAGGGCATTTTGGAAAATATTTTCAAACTGAGACGAGAAAAAAAAAATCAGTATCAATACAGATTCCAAGCAGATGCAAAAGGCTTCTGTGCATGTTAGTGATTATGTGTGTGGCCTACACAGGCTAACTTCACATTCCTCCAAAACTCAGTGTACTTTCTCTTCTTAAGCTACTTGTGATTAAAACTAGAGCCTCATCCATATGAATTTTGACAATGGACACAAACACAGAATAAACCAATCAAACCCAACAAGTTGAATTTTCTCCCTCTTAGGTGGCTTTTTCAATTCTAAATGACTACTGAATTTTACCAAACACTCCACACTTAATATTTTGACAGCTGTTGATTAAAATTACTTTACTGGGAAGTCCTATGAAACAGTCTAGTTTTTATCAGAATTGAGGCACTCAAAGGGAAGCTGAGATGGTGGCATACTTGCAGCAAGCAGACAATAGGAAACTCTTAGCACTCCCAGAGTTACGTCAAATTTTCCATGGACTGAAACTAAAATGAAATACTTCAATTACTGAGAGGTAGATAAGTAAAATAAACAATTAATTTCATACGGTGAAGTCAGGAGAGAGTCATATGGACCTCATTCTGTTGTCTCCAAACATTTTATCGGAGGGGAAAAAGGAGCTGAATAAACTTTAAACTCTCATGTAGGGATGTATTGCTTGTGTGTCCCTGGCAGATGTGGAAAGGAGATGAAATGGGCAAGGGAGAATCAAATATCCCATCGCTGCAGGTTTGCTGAGGGAAAGAGCACTGCAAAGATCTCACATCTGGCAATCATTTGTCAATAGCTGGAAAGAGAACTGCAGGAAACTTTCTGGCTCTTGGAGAAGATGAAAAGACAAAAACCATGTGTCACACACACACAAACACACACACACACTCACTCACTCTGCAATGGTACAATGACTACTATACTTATTCCCTACCCCTCCCTTCCCCCACTAAATTTAATGATCTTCAGATATACTCTACTTCATGGTCAAAAACATGCAGTCACTTGACTTGTTAAAGCTGCAGTGTATGTACATTTTTCAAATAAACCCCAGGGCTGATGTTAGAAAATCAAAATCAGTCAAGCATAGACCGCCTGGTACTTTGGGCAGGAATCCTTGTGGTTTAGTCAATAAACAGAATCTGAATGAAAGACACCACAGTAACTAGACAGTAACGTTTTGAACAGATCTTAACCTGAAAGAGGGGGTTGGGGGACCGGTGCACTGGTGACCAAGGATATAAGGCTACTGGTCCACTTAGACGGCTCTACCTGTAACACGACTTTGTTTGGCACAAGGTCATCTATTTGGAACAGAAAAAAAAAAAAAGAGAGAGTGAACTTATATTTGGGGGGATGTTGTGGGTGTATCTGTGAAGGAAACAACCTTTTTAAAAAAAATAAGTTATACCTATTTAATAAGGTGGTAAGGGGAACTTCAGATTTTGTTTAGTTCATACTGGTGTTAAAAAATATAGAAAATTTGCTGGCTTCATTGTGAGTTCATAAACATGACCAGCTTTGCCCCAGTAGGTTTATCATGTAATAAAAAGTTTTCAAGACACCCTATACAAAAGTAATTAACTTCTCCAACATCATAGGAATTTAAATCTGTTCATAGTGATCGACAGACTTCAATGAGCAGCTTTTGGTTCCCCCTTATGCTGCATTTAACTAGCAGCAGCAGCCGAGCTCATCCCCGTGATTCCAGAAGTGAATGCTGCAGGTTGTTTAATAACCTGGCAAATTCACAGTAGCTTGTCAAATTATTACAGGAACAGTGTCATCACTAAACAAGCCTGATCACGGTTAATTACAATGCAGACCAGAGAGCAGCCACAATTGTTCATTAATTACAGGAAGCACCTCATTTAAATTTTATGGAAATTTACACTTGCACCCCAGTATGTCTGGAAAAAAAGTGATCCTTCACGCATTCACAGAAGAAAGGAGTCTGTGGTTTATAAAACATCACAGTAAATTGTGTCTAATCTAGTACTGAAATATTGGTTCATTATTTACTCTAATTTTCTAAGCACTTCAGCATTGAAAAATACCGAGTCAAACCTCACATCTTGAATTCCCAACCAAGGAAAGAACTGTGCTAAGCTAAATGTAACAACTTAATACATGAGGCACAACTGAACTAACAGGGTAACTTTTCTCTGATAAAAGTAAAATATCACCAATTAAGTAGATTCTAAATTAGAATAACCATTTCTTAGAAGATGATTGCATAAGAGTATAATTCTTTGCTACTATTCATCAGTTAACCTCCCAAACTGGAGAATCCACTTCAAAAGCCACTGGGGAAAATAAACAAAGTTAGAGAATCAAAATCTTGATTTCCAGTTATTTTTCTGAATCAAGCAATATTAACACAAAACACAGCAGATGCCCTTGCAAAAGTCAAGTCAGGCACAGACTTGAAGGATGACAGTCATTCAAAACCAAAGATACATTCATAACAGAGTAGGGGATCTTGGGATTATGGAAAAATAAAGCTGCTAAGAAATCTGAAATTTTAGGAATAAAAGGCAAAGGTTTAAAAGGAAGAGAGCAAAGAGCAGAAAGGGGCTCCACCAGTCATGAGAACATATGTCAGCTACAATATAAAAGTAAACCATATTTGAGGGCTGTATGTCTAAACAAAAATCCTTTCTAAGAAAGAATATAAACAAACCGCTGCTCCTAAATTGAGGTGTATGGGAGGTTATTCTCACAATCAAGAGGCCAAGCAGCAAATCCTCTAGTGATGATAATGCCTAGCCCTGGGGGAAAGCCTATGATACAAGCACGAGGAGGAGATGACTGGCAAGTCCTATAGTGAGTTCCCTAGAGTATATAGCTGTGCTGAACAATAAGAAATGGTTCATTCTCTAGGAAAAAATTTAAAACGACTAGGACACATGCCATGGCAAAATGAAAACAGTCTAAGCTGAAAAATACTCCTGAAATAGATAGCTGGTGAAAAGTATATTAAGCATCAAGTTTATTATGACGGACATAATATGGATATGTACTAGGTATTTCTAAAATGTGCAAAAGCCATATTTAGGAAGGCAGAGGAAAAAGAAGAGAGGAATAAATGGTTCAAGTGGGTCCCAGCTACTTGACCAACTCTCCATAGTTGATCATCTTTTAACAGATTCAGTATTTCCACACAGTCCACCAAAATGATGTTCCGCAATGAGGAATCCAATAATACCACTTTCTTTACTTTGTCCAGGAACTTGGTCTTTTTTGCAAGGTCCTTGCTGAACTATCAAGCCCACAATCTGGTTTATCTACAACCAGAATGTTACTTTAACTTGTAAATATAACATTTTCTACATTTTCTCCCGTAGTGTGTCAATGTACTCAATAGGTTTTTTTTTCCAGTTTTATCTCACACACTCACATCTGCAAAACCCATTTTTCTTTTCACTGTAACTCAAGGTTTAAAAACAGATTTCCAACAATCACCCATGACAGACCATTCCAGGTGATGTGTTTGAAGAACATCACTCGTCCTACCCAAAAAAGGTCAAGGATCAGACTACTCTCCACAAAAAGTCTTCCATCACTCTGCATTTGCGTGTCACACACAAGCTGTTAACTTTCTAGAACTAGGAAATACATGATCGTGTCTCATATGTGTCCCACCTGCTTTTCTGTTTGTCACAGCCATACACCACCCAGACAGGACCAGTTTGGGGCACAGCAGAGCTCAGGTGGTCTTCCCTAGGCCAAGAGCAGGTGTGCTAGAGATGGCATACCCTTCGGTACCATAAAAACTGAAACCTCCTCCAACCACCACTTCCACCCTCATTCTCACTGTGTAGAAGTCCATTTTTTAAACAGTTCTCTTTTCTCATTTGTGGTTCTAAATCAGTAAAAATGTTTTAAACCTGAGCTCACTATGCTCATTTTATAAGCCTGAAAATTTAGAAAATGAGGCCAAATGGAGGTTCTAAAAAAAAGTATGGGTTTCCTCATGCTAGGGAATGCTATCCATGTTGAAACTTCAGCCTGCATCTTTGCATTGGCACACACATTCCTTAAATATTATAAAGTACATGGAAATGGAGGCATGCCTTTAGCCAAAATGTCATATTTACATTTTTAATCTGCAATACACCAAACCACTTCTAATGTCTCAAGACCACACAAAATGAACTGAATTTCAATTCAACAGTTTCACCAAAAAAAAGTACTTTGCTAATATACTCCTATTACACCACAAGACACTTCTTCCAACCCATGAAGAAGATATTTATCATTAAGTTCTACTTTTCTGATAAGCACCCAGTTGAATGGCTGCTGTTCTCCTGAGCTAGGAGACCATATTGTAGGAAGCATGACTTACTCACATATATCCCCAAGTGCCTAGCACAGTCCTTAGCACATGATAATGAAAGTCTTAGAAGGTGAAAGCTAATATTTACTGGGTACCTATTATGTGCCAGGTCCTGTACTAACTGCTGAATATATGTTAGGTCCTTTAAATTCTCATAATCACATTGTATGGTACATCTCCATCTTACAGATGAGAAAACTAAGGCTCACTTAAATTAAGTGACTTGCCAAAGGTCTCACAGCAACTTGTGTCAACTCTAGGTAGTCAACCTTCAGAGACCATGTACTTACTACAGTATGTATATATTTCTTGACTGAACAAACAAATGATCTACAGTTACAGACAACTCGTCCTGAAAAGGACCTTTGGCTGTGCATACACTACAGTAGTCCCTCTTCACACCTGTCTCAATGGTTGTCTTTTCCTGATGGCACTGACATACCCAAGTGGCTTTCCAGGACCACAGTTTCTGTCACACCACCCCCAGCTGAGAAAACAGTTAAGACTCCAACCTGGACTTCCAGCCTGTGGTCTGGCTCCTCCAGGTTTGGGCAGAAGTCTGCCCCCAGCACTCTGCCAGTACATGCCAATGGAACCTGAGGGAATACAGCCACATTAGATGCTGTGTATGGAGGCTGCTGAGAACTGCACAGTCACACTTGACCCAGGCTGAGAGAGGAAATCCCAACTGCGGGTCTACAACAGGTCATCGTGGCTTGACATGTATCTGACACTTAGTATGTCAAATATATAGTGAACACCATATAACAAAGTTTATTAACTACCAGAAGGTAAATTCCAAGAAGAAAAAAGCAACATAAATTTTGTTCCTCCTTGTAATCACAGCATGCAGCACACAGTAGGCACCTAATAAATATCCACAGACAGGAGGAAGGGGAAAGAAGAAAGGAAATGCAGGAACGGGAAAAGACCAAAATAGATAATTTGTTTCACATTGGTAACAAAAATTTTTTCTTTTCCTCTTTCCTTTAGTTTTCTTATGTAGGAATTAAAACAATATATTCTATAATGCTTAAGTTCCTTTACATTCTTAAAATATTTATTCAAATTTATTTTTCTTTCTTTTTTTTTTTTTTTGAGACGGAGTCTCGCTCTATCGCCCAGGCTGGAGTGCAGTGGCCGGATCTCAGCTCACTGCAAGCTCCACCTCCCGGGTTCCCACCATTCTCCTGCCTCAGCCTCCCGAGTAGCTGGGACTACAGGCGCCCGCCACCTCGCCCGGCTAGTTTTTGTATTTTTTTTTTAGTAGAGACGGGGTTTCACCATGTTAGCCAGGATGGTCTCGATCTCCTGACCTCGTGATCCGCCCGTCTCGGCCTCCCAAAGTGCTGGGATTACAGGCGTGAGCCACCGCGCCCGGCCTAAAACAATATATTCTATAATGCTTAAGTTCCTTCACATTCTTAAAATATTTATTCAAATTTATTTTTCCTGTTCCTGGTGTAGGCTAGCACAGGCAGACTTCTATTTATCAATATTTATTATTAACAGTCATTTAAACATGTTATCTTTAAGTTTAAAAACCTTGTTTTATATATCTGTCCTAATAATAAAAAAAAAGGTTAAAACTTCATGAACATTTCTCTATATCTAAAATTCTACACTGAAAGCCACTAAAATCCCTTTTTCAAAACTAAGTTATTATAATTAGTCAATATCATCCCTAAATACTGCCTACTGTCCCTTGCTTATTTCATTTCAGATTTTTTAAGATTAAACAAGGTTTTAGATTCGACCTAAACATGTTTTCTGCTTTTTAAAAATTTCTAACTCTTCGTCATTATTTCCAGACTTATACTACCCTCACTAATCATATAACTGTCTATATGTCCCTAAACTCAATACATCAACTAAGCATCATCTCACCTTTGTCTTCTTTCCCTATCAAAGCACTCCTCTGTTTTGTTTTCTTTGACTTTTTTAAAACTCCAATTAAAATCATCTGTGCTAATCAATTTGCGTTGTTCAGACATCAGTTTTCAGCCATGCATGTTAGCTTAGAAGGTTCTTCCCTCTTTCTTTTCACCCAAATATCAGTACACTCATTCAAACTTAAACAATGTTCAGTATACCCCACCTTGCAAGTTCACTAGTGAATATCACTGGAAAAAAAAAAAAAAAAAACCCACACTCAGTCAACGCTTCAAACATTTTTAGGTCCAGTTCTCTCATTCTTTCCAAGTCTTTTATTCTTTACTAGGCTCATAAGGTAAAATGGACAGAGTGTCATCTGTCTTTGAAGTTTATAACCACTCTTTACCCAAGAGTTTCACACGTGGAGGCCAATGTGCCAGTCACTATGTGGGCATCTTACATGTAGATTAAACCTCATTTTCCTCTCAACACTCTTACGGAGTATGAGTATCTCCAGTCTACAAACGAAAAAACTGAGGCTTTGAGTAGGTAAATAACTAGCTCAGAGTCACATGTTATTGAGTTGCAAAGCCTGGATTCAAACTTAAGAAATGAGAAAGCAAAGAAAGGTTCAGAATACATTTCAAGGAAGTTAATTAAAAAAAAAAATGTAATAACTACATTTAGTGACATCCATTCTAGAGGTATTTGTTGATGTTTCATATGAAAAATTACAAAGAAGACAACAAAGGAAAAAGGTGCTAACAGAAATCAAGACCTACTACTTGCTCCTTGGTCTAGGACAACACAAGCAACAAAAAAGAGAATTTATCCTCTTAACTGAGGAATGAGAAAGAAATGGGGCAGCAAGAAGTACGGGGACACTGTGCATCTGTGTTGGGTCACACATAGAAATAATGCTGATTCTACCCCTCAGGTGACATATGGAGGGCCACTAATGAGTTCTGCAACAGTAATTCTCCCCAGGGAGCAACAGAAGGGAAAAGAAAAAAAATTAACCTTACAATATTCCAAATCAAAATGAATCCCCCAAAACCTTCTTATAAAACCTCAATCAATGCGACTTAACAAAGGCAGATTCAGTAAGCCATATACTGCAAATTAAGTGTAAACCTCATCCGATCTCACATACACAAAACAAATTCCTACTTACCTTAAGATGATTTGACTACGTCACAAACACTAAGTTTCTAGTTCTTTTTATCTTCACAGTCACAGAATGTACTTTATAAACATTCTCAAGAGGGAAGGAGAAAGTTAAACAACTAAAATTACATGCAATTACAACTTGAGACACTTAGAAATACACAGTTTCTAAGAGAAAACATAAAGTTCTGTGAGTAAGTTGGGGGGAAACGGTGGCAAACTACCAGTATGTTTCAACAATCATAATCACAAAAAAGAACTAGTAGGGAAGTGAGTACATTTTCAAACTCAGAGTGCTAGGATTTCCGAGCAGAAAAATATATCCACAAGAATCTTTGAAGTGGACTCCCATATTCTGAAAAATGAGGAACTAGAGATTCAAATCAAAATTGGTTCACGAGGCCAGGCGCGGTGGCTCAAGCCTGTAATCCCAGCACTTTGGGAGGCCGAGGAGGGCGGATCACAAGGTCAGGAGATCGAGACCATCCTGGCTAACACGGTGAAACCCCGTCTCTACTAAAAGTACAAAAAAACTAGCCGGGCGAGGTGGCGGGCGCCTGTAGTCCCAGCTACTCGGGAGGCTGAGGCAGGAGAATGGCGTGAACCCGGGAGGCGGAGCTTACAGTGAGCTGAGATCCGGCCACTGCACTCCAGCTTGGGCGACAGAGTGAGACTCCGTCTCAAAAAAAAAAAAAAAAAATTGGTTCACGAAGTTCACTGAAGGGTTCATGGTCTAAAAATATACCACACTCTCCCCCATCCACCACAATCAGCATCATCAGTTAGAGAAATGCTTCAGAATGGAGAGGCAAACCGTATCTCTTTCTGAATTCAAAACATACTAAGGAAGATACAAAAGAGATAAAAGTTGATAACCTAATTAGTTGTAATTTAGTACATCTCATTCCACCTTTTGATTTAGAAGCCTCAGAAGTTAGCCAGCTATAAGCAATCAAAAAATGACTGAAGAAAAATCAGGTATCAATTGTCTAACTCCTTATTATCACTCTATTGTAAATTAGGATAATAAAATATGGGGTGTGTCTAACCATTATTTAATTTTAAACTGATTTGGGGAATTCCATTTTATCCACTTTTCCTCTGTGCTAGCATCTAGTGCCTGTTTTAATGACATACTATATAGTACAAAGTTCTACAAAGATTTTCCAAAATGCTCACAGTGATTAAGATTACAGGTACTTAACTTTTATTCTTTTTGTGTGATTGTATATGTTGCTTTTAAAGTAATAAAATCATTTAACTTAAAAACAAAAACAAGGGTGAACTGTTCAGCTAATATTTCTAAACATTATGCCACAGGTTTAATTATGGAATAACTGTCTACAACTGATGTAAATTTCATTATCTTAGTGCTGTAACAGGAAGTCAGAGGCCTTAAAAGGGACACTCTGAAATCCCCAGGGTAAGAGGAGGCTGAGTACGTATGTATCTACTCTCCTGTACATACATACCTCAAAGGAATCATGGTGTGTGAGAGAGCTATTTATAACTTACTTTGTGTATAATCAGCAGAAACAAAAGATATGACAACAAGTATAAAGGTCTGTCTCTCTCCCCTCAGGAGAATTCAACAAGGGAGGGCTAGTGGGCATTCACTTCAGTGTCAAAAGGGCTTCCAGAAAACACATTTTCTGTGGGGCAGAGAGGAAATATGGCAGGCTTCCTACACACACACACCACACGCACACACATACACGCGTTCTTTGTTTACTGAGATCACACACAAAAAAATCCTGTTACGGACCAGACTCCTGAAAAGAAGCCATAAAAAGCTTCAGGTTGTAAATGGGAGCTACTGTTGAAAATATCTGAAGATGAATGGCCATGAAAAATGGGTGGTAGGAACGGGACAAAGGGAAAAAGAAAAAGGCACAGAAATGGTAACTTGAGAAAAGAATCATGTTACAAAGAAAAGGGTTCATGGTCAGGGACGCCTCCTGCAGAGCCCGGGTCCACTTGAAATTTCCATTTTACTTTTAAATATTAAACATGCAGGTAGGCATCTGCCGGATAGACACTATGAAAGTCACAGCCTAAATAAACAAACTAACTTCCATGTGAGCTCCCGTCTCCTCAGTCAAGCTGGCCCCAAGCCCAGATCAGTTCTGAAGTGTATGTGTTTTGGTGGCTTCAGTCTGGCAGTGTTGAAGGGACAAAGACCTTGGAAAAGAATGACATACAACCTAAGTCTAAAAAAAAAAAAAAAAAGAGGGAGAGAGATAAACAGAAATAAAGCCCCATCAGAGGGCTCCTGAGCGACATGGCTAGGTACAAGCACTGCCAGATTCCAAGCCAAAGGGAGGACCCAACAGCACTCCAGCCTAATTTCAGGGGTTATACAATGCCAAGCGGCAAGAGGAAAAATCACTCCGATAACACAAAGAGTTCAGGAAGACCATTAAGTGAAGTAGATTTGACAATAAGCTCACCAGGAGTGCCTGTGAGAAAGAGCAGATAAAGAAATAAACAAATTACTCAACACTGTAAAGATGAAGATGCACGCTAAACATACTGCTGCCAAATAAATGAATACAAAAGCAGAAACACAGGAAGGTGAGCTACGTGGCAGGGTATGCAATTAAATTCTATCTTCATTATTCAGCCTACAATTTAACTAGAAGACAAAATTCTGGGCCTAAACTTTCTCTACCACAGGACCCCAGGCTAAGACTCAGAAGGACCAAGAATATAGAACCTAAGGCCGAAGAAGGAACCCATTGCTCCCCGAACAGAAAGCAACTAGTAAATCAAAACAGCGTCAAGCTGGATGTGGTGGATCACACCTGTAATCCTGGCACTTAGGGAGGCCACGGCAGGAGACTAGGAGTTCTAGACCAGCCTGGGCAACACAGGGAGAAAAGTAAGAATAAAAGAAAAATTAGCTGGGTGTGGTAACATGCACACCCTCCTAATCCTAGGAGGATTACTTAAGACCAAGAGTACAAAATTAAAAGGAGCTATGAGTGTGCCACTGCACTCCAGCCTGGGTGACAGAGAAACCCTGTCTCAAATACATACATATATACATACATATATACATAGTAACAACACAGCATTTATCCAGCCTGGGTGACAGAGTGAAACCCTGTCTTAAATAAATAAATAAATACAACACAGTATTTATCCATTTTCAAATATGGAATGACCAGAAATACATTCATTGTTATACAGTCCTCAGATGAGACAGAGTTGTATCAAAAGGAACACGATAAGGATGGGAGATATTTTATAGGAGAGGAACTAGATAGGACAGGTGCCAGTGCCTGAAAGAGACACAGATTTCCTCTGGAGTCATCTCAGAGCAATGAACTATAGGATCAGCATAAGATAAAAGAAAACAGAAAAGATTCAATCAGTATGTGATTCTGTTATGGAATAGCTTGAGAGACACAGAAGATGACGGAGGTTGGGGGATGCCGGGGTGGGGGGTGGGGCAGGTACGACGTCCTCAGAGGCTCCAGGAGCTATTTCACTAAGCTTCACTCTTGCTCTTCCTCAGAAACTGATGCTCAGGGGGAGCTGCCAAAGAAGAGTGTCCTGGGCTCTGTGATAGGAGCAACCTCTGCAGGTACAATTACAGGAGATTTTCACAGTCACAAACAACAACAAAACACCTTGTTTTATACTGTGAAATATGGGATAAAAGGTAAAATCTCTCTTCCTTGGTGACACCCTGAGGAGCCTAATGGACCATGAATAATGCTAAAATTACATAGAATCTTTCTTCCAGAGTGCTCAAAGGACTTTACACATAATATTTATTAATTCCCATATCAGACAAGTAAGGAAGAGGGGAAATTTCCATTGTACTCTTTTTATTTCTAAATGAGAAAACTGAGACCTATCACTATGGTCTCCCTCTACATTTGATAAAAATGGACAGAAGGGAAATTAAGACAAAGTTCTCTCAATGACTTCGCTAGTCTCTCATGAATATCGCTTAGTGCTTTACTTGAAAAACATCCTACATTGCACAGATTTTCACGGTACTTCCTGCATTCTTGTTTTACCTGGGTTTTAGCTTTTTTTTTTTTTTTTTTTTTTTTTTTTTTTTGAAACAGAGTCTCGTTCTGTCACCCAGGCTGGAGCACAGGGGCGCGATCTTGGCTCATTGCAAGCTATGCCCCCTGGGTTCAAGCGATTCTTCTGCCTCAGCCTCCCGAGTAGCTGGTGGTACTACAAGCACCCACCACCACGCCCAGCTAATTTTTTGTACTTTTAGTAGAGATAGGGCTTCACCGCGTTAGCCAGGATGGTCTCAATCTCCTGACCTCGCGATCTGCCTGCCTCGGCCTCCCACAGTGCTGGGATTACAGGCGTGGGCCACCGTGCCCAGCCTTTTTTTTTTCTGAAGATGGAGTCTCACTGTGTCACCCAGGCTGGAGTGCAGTGGCATGATCTCGGTTCACTGCAACCTCTGCCTCCTGGGTTCAAGTGATTCTCCTGCCTCAGCCTCCCGAGTAGCTGGGATTACAGGTGCCCGCCACTACACCCAGCTAATTTTTGTACTTTTAGTAGAGATGGGGTTTCTCCATGTTGGCCAGGTTGGTCTCGAACTCCTGACCTAAAGTGATCTACCCACCTTGGCCTCCCAAAGTGCTGGGATTACAGGCGTGAGCCACCGTACCCGGCGGGTTCTTATATTCAAGAAAAAAAGGTACAGAACTCTATTATTTTATATATTGGTTTCCAATCATTCTTGTAATACATTATTTTGGAAACAGAACACCCCAGGTTGTTGTTTATGGGCAAATATATTGTCAACTCTGACAATTGACATTAAATGCAATTTCAAGTATGCCACACCCAGGTTAACTTATTTTCTATCCTCAACGCTCAACTCCTGCTATCTCAAAGACAGGAAATACTGAAAGAGTTCTAGATTTGCAATTAGACCTCTGTTTAAATCTCTACTGCAATATCTTGTAAACTTGCTCACTTATCTCAGAGCCTTGTTTCCTGCATCTGTAAAATGAGGATACTTACATTTATTGTGCAGGGTTGGCAAGGTTGAATGAAATGACACATGTAAAGCACCTAAGCATTCAGTAGGTACACAGTATATCTGTAAATGCTACTTTGCCCCCAGCCCACAAAAGCATCACCACGGCATACCAATCCAATGAGGGCTGAGAACTTTGAGACCATCGTGGAAGCCATATGGGGGAAAGGAAAGCAAGTCACAAGGGTCAAAGGAATATTATAAGCAACAGGGGAAACTAAAAATAGAGTGACTTGGTCTCACTTAGGGGCCAAGGGCCAACTCAACCACCTTTCAGAAGGCTTCCTAGAGTGATGCTGTGTTTAGAATGACTGAAAAGATCGCTCTCGGCTCAGAGGGACTTACTGTTAAAGACTTCACTGGGTGCTGGGCGTGGTGGCTCATGCCTATAATTCCAGCACTTTGGGGGGCCGAGGCGGGTGGATTACCTGAGGTCAGGAGTTCGAGACCAGCCTGTCCGACATGGAGAAACCCCATCTCTACTAAAAATACAAAAATTAGCCGGGCATGGTGGCAGGCGCCTGTAATCCCAGCTACCTTGGGAGACTGAGGCAGAAGAATCGCTTGAACCTGTGAGGCAGAGGTTGCAGTGAGCCGAGATCACACCACTGCACTCCAGCCTGGGCAACCCAGTAAGACTTAGTCTCAAAAAAACAAACAAACAAAAAAAGACTTCACTGGAGGATGAGGGAGTGAGAGTGGCAAGAAGCTGTACATCTGCCCCTCCTGCAACCAACCCTTTCACAATTAAAATATAAGGTAATTTTCTGAGTTCTCTTATGCTAGCAGCTTGGCCTATAAATAATTAAAAAGTAAAGAGTTTCCAGAGAACATGCATGAATAAAATCTGAAGAACCCAACCCTCTGGGGGTGGGCAGCAAACTGACAGACAAAACCAATAGTCCCAGTCAGTGCCCAAGGCATGCTTCTTGGCCAAAGATTACTGTGATCATCATCTGAGAGCATGTCTGCAACTCATTTGCATGCCCCACCTGAGACCCACTGTGACAGAAACTGGAGGTGGAGTCCCTCACCTGTGTTTACAAGCCCTCCATGTGATGCTGACTAGCATTAAAGTTTGAGGCTCACTAGCCCATGTAAACTAGAAAACCAAAAAGGAACCATAAGGCAAAAGCTCTATAGATGATAACTTAGTTTTAGAAAAGATATAACTTAAAACAATGGAGAGAAAGAAGAAGGAGCATACACCAGGGCAAAAAGTCCTTATCTACCAACATCTCACTCTGTAAAGAAAAGAAAGGAAGCCAGGAAAGGAAAAGCTTAGAGAAACAGCCAAAATGAGCAAGCAACTTGAGCAGTGGTAAGGCCAACTCCACATCTGCTGCAAACATTAGAAAGAAATTATGTGGGGACAGACATTAACTGTAGCATTTACATGAAAAGCACTTTAAAATGATCCAGGTCAACTTGAACTCAGTCATTGGGTTTGCTTCACTCAGCTTCTCCACCTACCTTTCCGCGGCAATCAAGAGTGAAGATGTATTTACCTCTAGTGAGGAAAGAGGCTGCCTTCAAGTAATGACCATCAAGCTACTAAATGCTTTATTCTGGGGGGAGGGTTTGGCATTTTTTTTAGAAAAGAGTTTACTTGGTAAGAAAATACACCCGTTTTGAGTTGCTCTTACTTCATCAGAAGCACAAAAATGGAACAAATTGAAAGGGTTTCCTCCCTCACTAAACTTAACACCAAAGGGAAAAGGGTGATTGAAAAACATACGTAAAAAAAGCAGAATAGTGAATTTGAATGAAATAGAAGAATGTGTTGTTGAGGCATCAGAAAGGGAAAGAACAAATATTAGCTCCCAAAAATTCAACTTCACAAACTACTCATTGAACCACCTACATTAAACCAATTGTGATTTTTTTTTAAAAAAAGTTTTAAGTAGCATATACAGATTAAGAGACAAATACAATGAGCATTTAGTACTAGAGTAAATGCACAGTGGTTGGCTAGAGATGCAAATTACTCTGGACTAGCACCTTGCCCCATTTGACATGAGTCAGACTTACTATGAAGACTGAGCCTGAAGGAAGGCCACAGATGGTACCAACAGACCAGAGGAATTCCGAATGCTCTAAACAGGGGAGCCAGGGGAGCCTTTACCTTACGCCAAGGCTCATAATGTAGCATGTCGAAGATCAATGAATCAACACGGTTTTCTTTGCATGCAAAGCTTGAACATAGGTAATGTTAAAAAGAAGAAAGGAAATGAGAAAGCAGATTCAGTCCTGCTGTTCCATACAGGAAAAATTTTCCCAAGTCAAACATAAGTCATACTGTGTACTACACAATTCCCCCTCCAAGCCTACTGAGGACCCCAGACTAAAAGAGAAAATGTGCAAAGGCATACAAAGCTGATTTCTAAGGGATACCCCCACCCCCATCCCAAATGCATGGATCTCAACTGGGGTGAGAACTAGGGGAGATGAAAAGCTGCAGTATTCTGTATTAGATGTATAGATGATAACTTAGTTTTAGAAAAGATGTAACTTAAAACAATGGAGAGAAAGAAGAAGGAGCATACACCAGGGCAAAAAATCCTTATCTACCAACATCTCACTCTGTAAAGACATCTCACTCTGTCTGTATTAGACAGGTAAAAAGTGAATAAAAACCCCTCCTGCCAGTAACATCTTTGTTACTGAGGTTCTCAGGAAGTGGAGAGAAGATAAAGTAAAAGGGAGTTATATTTTCCTTGGGGATCTTTTAAAAATATTTTTTTCCCAAACTGAACATACTTTACTCCTGAAACCTGTAGCTTTAGAAGCTAAGAGAAGCTTAGTGGACAAAAGAATGCTTTATAAATGGTAAAATACTCTTTTTTGCTTTTCTTTTGGTATTAGTTGCCTCACAAAAAGACAGAGCTACTTATGTAATTGACTTACCCAATGGTAAGTGATGCTTAAAATACCATTTTCTTTTCTTTATTTTATTTTGAGACAGAGTCTTGCTCTGTCACCCAGGCTGGGATGCAGTGGTATGCAATTGTGACTTGCTGCAACCTTAAACTGCTAGACTTTCCTTTCAGTTTAATTCTGAATATCTCTAGAACATGACTCCAACCAAGCAATCTTCTAGAAGGGGGAAAATACCCATCTGCCCTGCAATTTAGCTGAGAAGTGATTTTTCTCAGCTAATTTTTTTTCTTTTTTTTTTTTTTTTTTTTTGATAGAAATGGGGGTCTTGCTAAGTTACCCAGGCTGGTCTTGAACTCCTGGCCTCAAAGTGATCCTCCTGCTGTGGCTTCCCAAAGTACTGGGATTACAGGCACGAGCCATATCATGTGGCCACAATTTCTCTCTTTCATGCATTCTCATTAGTGATGTGAAGCTCTTCTCAAGTTTCACCTGTCACGTACCTCTGTGTGAACAGGGCTCCTAAATCCCTAACCCTTACCTCTCATGTAAATTTCAGTCCTGCATTTTCAAACTCTCACTAGAATTTTCTAAGCATCCAGTTAACATCTCAAGCTAAACAAGCAAAGCAAATAGGTTCAGTGGTCTCCTTTCTTTACTACAGCTTTCCCTGAATTTTGCTATATTTTTCAATGTTATTACCATAATCCCATTAACAAAGACTCAGAACTACATATCATTATTAAAAGCCTTCTCCTTATTTCCTAAACCCAGTCAGTTCTGATAGCCTTGTCCATTCTGCCCTTTCAATCCCCTCAGCTGTCCCCCACACACCTTCCAGAATATTTCTAACAAGTGCATGCTCAGACCTCTAAAATAACCCTTTAGCAATAATCCTGACTTTATCATTCCATACTTGCCAACTAGTGCTATACACCACCCCTCCAATTGTCAAACACATTCTCCTAGATCATGTTTATAGCTCCCCACCAATTACCAATTACAGTTCTTTCCAGGTCCTCTACAATCTAGCTCTAACCTGCCTTTCCAGCTTTATCTTCTCCTCCTTCTTCATGAAAAATGCTTGATAGACACTCTAATTAGAATATTTTATGTCTCTTGCATACTGATTTGGACTTTCCTAACCTGAAACAGTTCTCATGCTGCTCTTTTTGGAATACCCTCGCCTGTATTCTCCCTTTGAAAATGTCCCTATTTCCTGATGCCACTTCTTCCATTAAATTTCCTGATACCCTTGGATGAAAGGGATCTCATCATCCCAAGTGCTCCATGTTCCTTAGGGCTCTAAGCACTATATCACCTTGAACTGTAAATACATGTTTTTCTTTCCTTAGGATCAAGAACTAACTTATTTCTCTTTGTATTTCCCAACAGCACTTGCCATACTGCTTTACACATAGCAGATAGTCAACAAATACATACTAAATAATAAATAAATATCTTAAAATTCATAAGGGCACCAGTGACACAATGTTACAAATAGAGTGATTTTAACTATTTCATTATTCCAGCAGATCCTCAACAAATACCCGTAAGGCAAGCAGGGGCCAATAATTCCTGTTTTATAGAAACTCAAGATGCAAAAATGTTATTATTTATGCACAGAGCATTTTTTTGAGTATAATTTAGCCTATTAAGGTTCAGTAACTAACTCAATGTCACCCTGCTGATCTGTGGTATATTTCTGCTGAAATGATTCTTTTCCTCTTACTGGACTTTCCTTTCAGCTTACTTCTGAATATCTCTAGAACATGACTCCAACTAAGCTACCTCCTAGAAGGGGGAAAATACCCATCTGCCCTGCAATATAAATTAAATAGTTTGCCATGCACAGTGGCTCACGCCTGTAATCCCAGCACTTTGGGAGGCCGAGGCGGGTGGATCACGAGGTCAAGAGCTCGAAACCAGCCTGGCCAATATCGTGAAACCCCGTCTCTACTAAAACTACAAAAATTAGCCGGGAATGGTGGCACATGCCCGTAGTCAGAGAATCGCTTGAACCAGGTAGGCGGAGGTTGCGCCACTGAATTCCACCCTAGGTGACAGAGTGAGACTCCATCTCAAAATACACAAAAATAAAATTAATTAATTAATTAAAGAGGTCGTTCCTTGTCCAACAAGTTGTCAACATATGCTGAAATCTAAAGTATACAATGTGGCAGGGCGCGGTGGCTCACGCCTGTAATTCTAGCACTTGGGAGGCTGAGGCAGGTTGACTGTTTGAGGCCAGGAGATCAAGACCAGCCTGGCCAACATAGCGAAAGCCCGTCTCTACTGTAAGATTTTAAAAAGCTGGGTGGTGGCACATGCCTATAATCCCAGCTGGTCGGGAGGCTAAGAGCACAGAATTGCTTAAACCTGGGAGGCAGAGGTTGAAGTGAGCCGAGATTGCCACTGCACTACAACCTAGGCGACAAGTGAGACTCTATTTCCAAAAAAAAAAAGTATAGAATAATAAAAATATATACTGGTGTATATAATCTCTTAGTTTAAAATGTACTAGGCTTCAGGAGTAGGGGACGGTATGTGAAGCTCCTTTAATAAGTTCTTTAAAATTAAGTATTCACTACCACATACCTGGAAAGAAAGTAAGTCATCAGCCCATTACATTGCCCTGAGATAGGAACACGTTTCTAAGAAACTGTAAAAGCAGTTTACAACAAACTAGGGATAAATTTTCATCCCAAATTAGTTTCTATTTAGTTTCAAGTCCAGGGTAGGCAAACGAGCCTGTGGGCCAAATGCTATCCTGCTGCCTACTTTTGTAAATAAAGTTTTATTGAAATAGAGCCCTGCCTATTCCTTTACATATGCAGCTGCTTGGTCCTACCAAATAAAAAACTTGAATAATTGCTACAGAAACCATACATCTACCTATTTACCATCTGGCCCTGCAGAGAACAGATTTGCCAATCTCTCTCTTAAGCTGTGCAAAATTACGCTGCCTTCCCTAGCAGTATCACATCTAAGTCTTCATCCTCAGGAAATAAGCATACAAGTGCAAGTAAGGATGTTCATATTTAAGCACTGCTTTTTATCAAAAAAAAAAATCCACAAACCAAGAACTCATTAAATAAATTATGATACAATGGCAAGCTAGGAATCCATTAAAAGTTATGCTGAGGGCCGGGCGCGGTGGCTCATGCCTGTAATCCCAGCACTTTGGGAAGTCGAGGCAGGCAGATCACCTGAGGTCAGGATTCCGAGACCAGCCTGACCAATACCCCATCTCTACTAAAAACACAAAAAAATTAGCCGGGCATGGTGGTGCATGCCTGTAATCCCAGCTACTTGGGAGGTTGAGGCAGGAGAATCACGTGAACCCGCGAGGCGGAGGTTGCGGTGAGCCAAGATTGTGCCACCGCACTCCAGCCTGGGCAAGAAGAGCGAAACTCCATCTCAAAAAAAAAAAAAAAAAAAAAAGCTATGATGAATATCTATATTTACAGACATGGAAAGATACTTAAGGTAACACTGCATTTTTTAAAAAAGTTACATATACATGTAACATCATCCCTTTATGTAACTAACTCTCTATTCATACATTGGTAGGTACGTGTAAATGAAGAAAGATGACTAAAAATACATTAACAGTTCCTTGGCGGTAGCCCTTCAGGCAGTTTTCTCTCTTTGTAGTTTTCTTAACCAGATCTAACCAATGAACACATATCCTTTTTACAGAAGTTGTATTTAAAAGTTTTAAAACTATTAAAAATTAAAATCAGTATGCAAAGTTTAGATTCTACATTTTATAAAGCACTGAGTTTTCCAGAAAGCTAAGATGGTATTTTAAGTTATTTTGGTTTGGGTAGTGATTTTGTTGTTGCTGTTCTGTTTTTTGTTTTTTTTT
>NW_016803101.1:1388245-1485682 GCF_001698545.2 Rhinopithecus bieti
TTTTTTTTTTTGTTTTTTTCCTTTCCCTTTGTTTTAAAGATAGAAAGGCTATAATGCTTACCAATAACCTGTACATCTATAAACTGTCATCCCCACCATATGTGGCAACCTAAATAATGCAACGAAAAAGTCCCTTATAGAAGCATGCATGGGTTAGTAGGAGGAGGAGAGGCTAACAGCATAGTCCCTCGATGGAAATGTATTAATTCAATCAGTGCCTTGCTTCTGGGTTACCATAAAAAGGTCCATAAAGTACCCAAACGCCACATAAGATTTTAGAATTATGCTGCTCACTGACTGATTCTCAGTGAAGAATAAGAAAGAAGAGATTTCTCTCCACCCTCATTTTCTTCTGCAAAAGTAAGACTTCTGTAAGAGTGACACAAGTATTTTTTAAACTAGTAATTGAAAAGGCCAAGTATGTACATGATGCAAGTATAAAGAACACTATGGCACTGTTGATAAACAGATACCAAGTGAAAACTGCATAAAACTAGCAAATTACGATAGTAACAGACAGAAGAAGAAACTGGTCTAACTCACCCTCTCTGTGCCAGAATTCACAGGCATCATTTATTTCTAAGCCCCATTTTTTAAATGAAGTAACTAAGATTCAAAGATGTTATATAACTTTTACAAAGTGACATAGGAAAGAGATCAGTTCAAATGGAGATAAATCTAGCTAAAAAGTCTGGACTCTTCTCACAATATTCACGAAAGAGACATTATATTTCTAATAAAGAGCTATATAAATTCCCTAAGTGAATTTATCTGGTGAGAAAACCTGTAATTTCTGGTTTATAAAGATATTACAGAATTATCACGTCAGTTAATTTGTTTTACAAGCAATTTATTTAAAACAGTGATTTTGACATTATTTTCCCAGTTAAGTTGATCCACATTATCTTCTCTATTGTTATGTTTACACATATGCCTGTATACGTATATGTCTTTAATAGACATGCTATAACGTGATACATAGTCACCCAAACTTTAACCTTCAAAATGAAGTAGAGTCTGTAGACACAGACTTCAGTTAGACATAAAACTGTGACTTAGTTTTTTCAGACTCGTTCCATAGTAAAATCACTTCATTGCTATGGATGAAACAAAACTTGTACCCTGAAAATTAACATTCACAATGAGGTCAAACATGGTTGCTCATGACTATAATCCCAGCACTTTGGGAAGCCAAGGTAGGAGGACTCCTTGAGGTCTTGATAGCAAGACCCCATACCTACAAAAAATTAGCCAGGCTTGGTGTATCATGACTATAGTCCTAGCGACTCTGGAGGCTGAGGATCACTTGAGCCCAGCAGTTGGAAGCTGCAGTGAGCTATGATCACACCACTGCACTCCAGTCCAGGTAACAAAAGCAACACCCTGTCTGTGCTGCGCAAGCTGGACTCAAAACTCCTCTGCTTAAGCAATCCTCCTGACTCAGCCTCCCAAGTAGCTGGGACAACAGGTGCATGCCAGCAACGTGGCTTGTAATTTTTTTTGCAGTTGTATTTACCCCACAGTCCTTCGTAGAGTTTTAAAATTATACTGATTAGCAGTTGGGTGCAGTGGCTCATGTCTGTAATCCCAGCACTTTGGGAGGCTGAGGCAGATGGATTACTTGAAGTCAAGAGTTCAAAACCAGCCTAGCTAACAGGGTGAAACCCCATCTCTACTAAAAATACAAAAGAAAAAAATTAACTGGGCATGGCTGCACACACATGTAATCCCAGCTATTCGGGAGGCTGAGACATGAGACTTTCTTGAACCTGGGAGGCAGAGGTTGCAGTGTGCTGAGATTGTGCCCCTGCACTCCAGCCAGGGCGCCAGAGTGAGACTCTGTCTCAAGAATGAATGAATGAATGAATGAACAAAATAAAACTATACTGCTTAGCTTTCCCTTTGAATTCCACATAATAACATCTCCAAGCACAAGATAAACAAAACCCTCAAGTCCCAGATGGGGAAACTGAAGAGTTTCACTAGGCCTCATTTTCTGGCGTGTGGGGGTATTAGGCTAAGGCTTTCTCATCAAGTATTCCAGGGATCCCTAGGAGAGGCCTAAAAGATGGGACTCTGGTTCTATCTCTTTTCATCTAGAGCAGCTCTGATTTTTTATCAGTTCTACATATTGACTTCCTCGTAAAATTTAATTTGAAAGGAAATAAAAAAACCAGTGGTTTCTACAACTAACTTCCCTTTTTCTCTTTAAATAGCTAGCTTAAATTATATATGAAGAATGCAGCAAGGGGGAAAGCAAGGGATTTGGAATCAACTTTGCTGGATTATAGATGTTAGGCCTTGATTTCCTCATCTGTAAAATGAAAACATGGGTACCGCCGGGCGCAGTGGCTCACGCCTGTAATCCCAGCACTTTGGGAGGCCGAGGCAGGTGGATCACTTGAGGTTGGGAGTTCAAGACCAGCCTGACCAACATGGAGAAACTCTGTCTCTACTAAAAATACAAAATTAGCCAGGGTGGTGGCGCATGCCTGTAATCCCAGCCACTCGGGAGGCTGAGGCAGGAGAATAGCTTGAACCCGGGAGGCGGAGGTTGCAGTGAGCCGAGATCACGCCATGGCACTCCAGTCTGGGCAAAAAGAGCGAAATTCTGTCCCCCCCCCCAAAAAAAAAACATGGGTACCTTCCATGAATGCTTTTGTAAGCATAAATTAGATACTATGGCTACCATCCCTAGCATACTATGTGTGCTAAAAGGTAGCAATAAAGTTATTAGTTACCAATTTTCATTTGTTTATGCTTACTAACAAGCCAAAGGAAACATTAAGTAAAATATTTATTTTAGATCTTAAGACGCAGTATGTTCAAACTTTGGCAGGCTAAAAGAAGTTAGATGTTAGGCTAAATAGCAATACCAATTAAAGACCATCTACAGGCGGGAGTGCTGGCTCAAGCCTGTAATCCCAGCACTTTGGGAGGCCGAAGTGGGTAGATCGCTTGTGGCCAGGAGTTCAAGACCAGCCTGGCCAACAAGGTGAAACCCCGTCTCTACTGAAAATACAAAAATTGGCCAGGCGTGGTGGCGCCTGCCCGTAATCCAAGCTATTCAGCAGGCTGAGGCAGGAGAATCACTTGAACCTGGGAGGCAGAGGTTGCAGTGAGCCGAGATCACACCATTGCACTCCAGCCTGGGTGACAGAACGAGACTGTCTCCAAAAAAAAAAACACCATCTACAATAATATTAATGTACTTCACATGGGAACACAATTATTTTTTATATGAAAACATAATCCTGGGCTAAAAAACAATAAAAAGCAGCACATTATTTTGCTCAACAAACAGTTCCTAAATCCTTAACTACCCTTTAAGCATTCTGCAAGACTGTAAATGAAGATGAAGTATTGCCCAGATACACATGTATGTTGACTGCTGCTGTTTTGTTTAATTCTACAGAGGTGTAAACACTCAAAGATTTAGTGTGGCCTTAATTCCACGATTATAAGTAGATTTTCACATAACCAGGGACAGACGCTGGAGTCTAACTTATTAAATCAAGTTTCAAGCTCTACTATCAAATGCTAATGACTATAAGGCAGGAAGCTTTAATTCAAGCAAATGATTAGAACAGATTATACAAAAGTAAACAGGACCCAATAGGAATCGGCCAACTTTACTTCTAATCTACCTGTACCAAAACTGGTAACACAGAAATAATAGCATCACTCTGACATCCACAAAGATTAACCTAATGAAAATTTTGCAGAGTGGTAAAAACGTAGACTAATACATAATGCCAGAGTTTTTTACTTAAAAAAAAAAAAAAAGACATCTGCTGATGGCCTAATATCTCTTTTCCTAGAGATAAATGAAGAAACTAAAACATTTTATTTAAACTTATTCCCCCACCACCCTACACTACTATTTCCAAAAATTCAAGCTTCCCAAGGGATAAAACTGGAGAATAAGCCACAGAGCAGGTCAAAGGAGGATGAGCTAAAGTTTATTAAGTATCTACTATGTACTGGAACTTCAAGTGTGTTGTCTCATTTCATTTTCCTGACAATCTGTAAGCTAAATGTCCTTTTCCTCATTTTAAAAGTGAAGAAAATAAAGGTGAGGGATAAACTCACTTGTCCAAAGTCACAAGGCTAACATATAGCAGCATTAAAATCTGAAACAACACCAATTTTTTCACTATCCCACCAAGTTTCCAAAGCCAAACAATTGTGCCTGGCACAATGGGAGAGAAAAACACTGAAAGAACAAGTAATGATACTTTTTAAGAAAATTTTACTTTTATAGGGAAAAGATTCCTAAATCACTGAAATTTTCTTATTAGAGAGATATGATACTGGAGTAATTCCACTCTTCCCCTCTTAGATTATGAAAGGAAACTTTTAATAAATCAAACTGGAAAGGGCTAAACACAACTACAATATCTTTTTATAGTTTAAACAATGCTTCTATCATTAGGATAACAAATATAATTTTAGATAATCTAAATATTAATTGATAGATTTTTCTCCTTAATTTGGCAACATTAAATACTTTTTCTAGTATTTAAATAAAATAATTAACTTTAAAATTGGCTGTTTAGTAAAAGAAACAAAAATCAGACACAGAGTAATATTCTCCTGAAAAATTGCATTTTAAAATTTACAACTAAAAAACAAAACACCAAATCATGTTACTAGACCAAATAGAATAAAAAGAAATAATTCTTGAAGTGGTTATTCTCTAGAATGTAAGAAAAAAAAATCTAATGAATTCACCTAAAATTGGAAGTGCCAAGTCCATAAATACAGCTTGATTTTCCTATGGAGCTGATCACTTATTGGTTTAAGACTTCCTATAAACAATGTCAATATATATGTTTAAAAAGAACAAGCCATCATGCAAGCACCGTTAGATTAAACTCAAGAGGTCTATCTTGACAAAATCATTGTTTTATAGAAATATATAAATCATGTACTTAAAACTCTACAAATAGGGCACACGGGTCCACTCATAGTTTACTTTTCTGTGCTATATTCTTGAGTTGAATTTTTGTTACATGACTTTCTGACTGATAATGTATCAATGGAAAACTAACTTCACAGTTCTGCAAGTTTTTTCTTATAACTATTTGACAGTTATTAAAATCTGCACACATTCACACATACATACAAGTATATACGTATTATTAAGGAAGAGAAAAATAACATCTGACAGAAACATGAAGACAAAGAAAGTATTAAGGTATTTGAAATTGAAGAAAATGCAGTCCAAAAGTAAAATTCAAACTATTATTAATATCTCTTTACTTAGGTCATCTTAGGATAATACATATTTTTCCTATATATTGGGGGAAAAATCAGACACATGAATATTTTATAAAGGCACACTGCAAAATCAGAAAGCTGTTCCACACATCCGCACTTTAATCTGTTATAAATTAACTTGAGTCAGTTCAAATGTTACATGTAACACGCACGATTACAACTGAAGTCAAATCATACACAACCTCAGTAACTGAAAGCCTAAAACAACTCCAACAGTGAATGAGACGGCTAGTGTTTTCCCTAAGGAAGGACAGGGGTTGGGGGGCAATCTGCAAAATGGATATAACTGCAACAAATGCAAAGACTGAAAATATCCTAAAAACCTGAAGATGCTCACGTGGTTTCACAACAAAGTCCCTTTATAAGATCCACAGCCCAGATGACTTGCATCTTTCAACTGCTCCACTTCCAGAACTCCTGATTTTAAATCACACTGAAAACCTTTGGCTGCAATTGAATTAGCATGGTTGGATTTAGCCCTTCTAAATGCCAAAAGAAAAAAAAAAAAAAAAAAAAAAGGTACCATTCTAAAGTTTGTTTTGTTTTAAACTCGGATCTTCTGCATTCCAAAATTGTATCCCTCTGACTAATATAAACCGTTATCACAGAGAAATGGTTTTAAAAAAAAAAAGCCAATGAAAAGGAATGAGGGAGTAGTAATGGTAACATACAGTACCATGAGCTGCAGCGGCCTCCCAGCCAGTGGTGCAAGGTTAACAGATCAGTCCTGGCCTTCGGGCAGACAGCAGAACACAGCCTTGGGGAAGGGGGGGACAGGGACGGAGGCCAGGGGAGGGGGCCCGCTCTCAGGCAGTTTACACAAGAAGGCAGCTCAGCTCCTTTCTGGCGCACTCCTCCTCTCTATCTCCCAACCTCTTTGCGTGTGTCTTGTCATATTTTCTTCAGCTGTTAATTGTCCAGACTCCAAGACTTTAAACAGCCACAGTTTAGGAAAAAGCGAAACCCTTCTAAGTGACCATCACAGCAAATCAGCTTCATGCTAGTGGGTAAAATTTTCCAAGGGAAGTGTTCTTCTGATAGTTCCTGAGCCTCTAAGTCACCCCACCCCACCCCACCAGCCGCCACACACACTCCCCGGAGGGCTAAATGCACTGTGGCAATAAAACATTCATGCGACTTGGAATTTTAACACAATGCCATTTCCCTAGTTTAACCTGAAAGGAATGCACTAGTCACAACAGACTACATCATCCTGCCATTAAACCCTGCCAAGGAACCGCTTTTTTGGCCGCGCTGGGCCAGCTTTGACGGGAAAGGAGTACACAGACCCACACACTGAGCACAGAGGGGCCACCTCTGCTTCCTCAGCCTTATCCAGCAACACCCTGCTCTTGAACATGACCCCTGACCCCTTGCATTGTGACCAGCTTGTGAGGCATGTGTCACCCTGGAACTTCTGCAGAGCCACACACTGCGCAGGCCATTTGCTGCTCCCTCTCAACAGGCTCTTGGGCAGACGCCAAAGGTTCTTTCTTATTATTACTGCTACTATTGAAAGTCTTCTGTTTAAATGTAGGGATGCTTTTTCCTCGAGTTGTAAAATAGTGTGGCTTGGGTTTTTTTTTTTTTCCCTCCTTCGTTTGTTTTGGACTTCTTAATAAACAAACTTTACATTTGCATTGATAATTATGTTATGATTACTGACAAAGTGATTCGGTATGGGGACTACTTATCAAAGGTGCCAGTTCTTTCACATTTAAGTGACATTCAATTTAGATTTACAAAACACAAAGCCAAAAACAATTCTGATTTCTCCAGAGAAGTTTAGAGAAAAATTCAAAGGGACTGAATTCTAAAACACCTATACTTAACCATTTTTATTTACATGCTAAGGTATTATTACAAAACAAACAAGCAACAATACTAGATCAAAAAACTGGATTTATTGACTTATTGCTTGTGCAGAGAGTTCTGTCTTCCAAGCAACATAACTGACAAGGAACTATTTTTAAAAGTATGTATACCAAATGAAAAATTAAAATCATACTAAACGTTTACAAATGTTTTTATTAATTTTAAAACTGTTCTCATGTAGCCCTGTAACTTACAACCAATCACAACAGTATTAATTTTTGCAAGTTAACAGAGGTCATAGTTTCGCACTCCAAAATATCCCTTTTTCCTTCTACCACCAATTCTCCTAACACTAAAGGACGCATTCCGGATTTTCTTTTTCTGATCATTCATCTTATTAACTATTTTCATACGATGCACATTCACTTTCAATCTTGTCCAATTGTTTTATTATTCTTCCTCTCTATTGTAGTCATAGGCAATTCTAAAAAGCACAAAGTCCCCTCTTTTTGCCCCGACCTTGAGCTACAGCCAGGTGAGCTGTGATTATCCCTACAGAAGGCAGAAGGTGTTCCAGCTTTAATCTCCTGGAGTGAGGCCATGTCCCCTTTCAGTAACAAATGAAGAACATCTTACTTCATCTAAGAGAATACCCTAAAATACAAAATGATGATCTCAAAGCAAGTTAACATGCACATATAAAATAAAACCAAATTGTCTTCTTTAGAGTAATTTTTGTCTCCTTAGTAGCTGGAATTAGTCTTAAGCCCCAGTTAAAAGACTTTTTTCTTTTTCTTTCCTTTAAACAGACATTATCATGCCTTGAAAAGTCATTCTAATCCCTTCACCTTAGCCAAGCCATGCTAATTCATGAGAGAAGGACAGCAATTAATTTTTAAAAAAAAAGGAATTATACTTGACTGGGGGGAGGGGAGAATCAATCCAACTCAAAAGCAAAGGTTACCAAAACCTATGTGAAACATTTCCATTTCAAAATGTAAATGCTGAAACCAAATTGTCGGTTTAATCTATATAAAATACAGCAATAGACATTTGATTTTTTTCAAGTAATCTGATTTATTATCAATGTGCATATTCAAATTCCAATTTTGATGTTACTAGTGTGAAGTTATTAGAGTGAAACCCAGCAAAACTGAAGGAAGAATCAAGTGATGCCATGAGATTAAAATTACAGAGGTGAATTTCTATTTTAGTCCAAACAGATACACTTTTCTTCTTACATCAAGTTAATCAACACAGTGACACCAAAGTATCTTGGGCCAATATTCAAAGGATGAACCGGGGCCTATGAAAAGAGGTCTGTGAAGTTGCATCTGCAGTACATGTAACCCTCTCCATGGTAATACATCTCCTCTGAAGACCTCTGCAACTTTGGGATACATCACTAAAAGAAGGATAAGCAATCTCATTTTATTTCTAAACAAGTTGCCAAGTTGTTGTTGTTGTTATTATTATTATTATTATTGAGATAGAGTCTCACTCTGTTGCCCAGGCTGGAGTGCAGTGGCGTGGTTTCAGCTCACTGCAACCTCCACCTCCCGGGTTCAAGCAATTCTCCTGCCTCAGCCTCCCAAGTAGCTGGGACTACAGGCATGTGCTACCACACCCGGCTAATTTTTGCATTTTTAGGAGAGACAGGGTTTTGCCATGTTGGCCAGGCTAGTCTCGAACCCCTGACCTCAGGTGATCCGCATATCTCAGCCTCCCAAAGTGCTAGGATTACAGGTGTGAGCCACCATGCCTGGCCCAAGTAATTTTATAATCTAAGTATTCACTACTATGGTATAGTGATGCATCACATATTAGGAAATCAGACCATGCTACAAATACAACAGTGAAAACTATTTTATATGAAATTGTACCAGTACAAATAAGTGGAATCAGAACAATACAGAACCTGCTAATGAAAAAACGTCCTATCAGTAAGTTCACTGAAATTCAAAAAGTTGCAAAAAAACCCCAAAGTTCTGTAGAAGTGTTAATTTATTTTGGTGGGTACAATGTGAGTAGATCAAATCTGTGATAACCAGCAGTGATTTCCATTTTCCCTGAGCCAAAAGAAAACTTCACTGTGTCAAATGGCATTTAGAAATATGAGTTTTAGCTGGGCGCGGTGGCTCAAGCCTGTAATCCCAGCACTTTGGGAGGCCGAGACGGGCAGATCACGAGGTCGGGAGATCGAGACCATCCTGGCTAACACGGTGAAACCCCGTCTCTACTAAAAAATACAAAAAACTAGCCAGGCGAGGTGGTGGGCGCCTGTAGTCCCAGCTACTCGGGAGGCTGAGGCAGGAGAATGGCGTAAACCCGGCAGGCGGAGCTTGCAGTGAGCTGAGATCCGGCCACTGCACTCCAGCCCCGGCGACAGAGCGAGACTCCGTCTCAAAAAAAAAAAAAAAAAAAGAAAAGAAATATGAGTTTTAAAGTTCTGTAAGTTACCTTTTAATTTCTAGAAAGCAAAATAGGTGAGATTTTTCTCATCAACTTCTAAAAACAGGACATCCACGTGCAAACAGGCATATGTTAATTTATTCTTCTCTGCACGCCTCCTCAACACACACATACAGGATGCACATGCAAGCAAAGGCAGTTAACATACTCTAACCCTGAGTAAGGGAAAACCTCAGAGGCAAAGAGATGAGAAAGGACAAGATGTGTATGGACAAAAGAGAGAAGGAAGGAAAAGCAAAGAGATGGTACGGAAGGAAAACCAGATTGAGAGAAAAGCAAGCCACAGGAAGGGCGGGGTGAGAGAGAAAAAGAAATAAGAATGAGATGGGGAGGAGCAAAATGGAAAGAAGCAGAGAAAGAGTTAGTAGGGAAAGGGAGAGAAAAAGAAAAGGAAGACCGAAGGAAAAAAGGGATTGCTGGCAGAGAGGAGGAGCTGGAGCCCCACAACAAAACAGTGGATCAGGCAGCTGGCCTGAGATGCTAATTCAGCGCTTTAACAAATCAATGCCACTTGAAAAGCACAATGCGAGCCCTCACTGGGTAGATGTCAGGGGACCGAGAAAATGCATTCTCAAGTATTTCACATTAAGAGGGAATAATGTGTTAATTTATAACTCTTCACCCTATACACTTGGATTATCTATCTGTGTCAGCGATTTGACTTCTTAAATTTATCAAAAACGCACGCAAAGGGAGGCAGCTTCGGCTTCACCACTGGGAAATGGAGGTTTAGGGAAAGCCTGTCAGCCAGTCCTAGGTAGTTCTGCTGTTCTTTCCGCTTTCCTATTTGGGCTCAAGTGTTGGTGGGGGTGGCAGCAAGGAATGAGCAAGCCACTGAAGGGGAGATGAAGGGAGGAGGGGAACTCCTGGTCCACTTACTAAAGCAACCAAAGAAAAGGCTTTCTCGGCCTGTGGTTGATTGCATTAGGTACCATCCGTCAAAAGTGACACAGAAGAGAAGGAATAACTTGAATCAGCAACCCAAGCTGCCATCGTCAGAATTTACTTTATGGAAACTTACTTAAGTCTCTCAGCACACCCAGCGGAAGAGAGCCTGCTGACAACTGGATTTTAATTAAACAGTACACTTGCAATGCCACCACAGTTCCACAGAGCTTATCAAAATAGGAAGGGAAGAGGGAGTTAAGCAGATTTTGTTTGGTTAGTTTTGAGACAGGGAGGAGAGATGTTAAAGAACTCAGATTCCAGCCCAGCATTTAGGAGCCTCATTAGAGGGACTATTTCTTTCTCAAGAAAAACCGATTTTATTAAACATCAAATTCTTGGAATTGTTTCCTAATTATTCCTTAACAAAATTTAGTTAACTTTTAATATAATGATTGCACAGTTTCTAACCTGTGGGAGAGACAGACTACATTAGTAAGTTTTGTTGCCAAAATTAAAGTATTGTCAGACTTAAATTTTCAAAGTGTAAGCATTGTCAACATACAAAGGCAAGTGCGTTAAAATTTTGGAATAAATAGAAGAGAGTACATTTCAATAAAGTGTTTTAATTAAGATTACGCCTTCAAAGATATGAAGGGGAAAAGTGGTTATAGGTAAAAAGGGAAAAAAGGCCCAATTTTGAATAACTTCTAAGTTTAAGACTGCCCAGACTACACATAGCAGTATTGTAAACTGAGGGCATTTTTATTTGCTACATGTACAATTGCAACAGAAACAGACATTCTCTTATTTTCAAGACATTCATATGTAAATGAATGCTGATGAATGGAAATGAGATGCTAAACATGACGGGCAACGTTCAACCTTTAGTTTAAAAAAAAAAAGTTACTTCACTTGCTGAAGCTTGAATCTCTTCCCTCCTACACCTGGGCACAAAAAGAAATGAATGACAATGATGGACCTTCCACCAGTTTCTATTGGTTAAACAACACCTTACAAAGATACTCAAGACAGAAAACAAACATTCTTTCAGTCTTAACGTTTTGCATCTTTCCAATGACATGCATCACACTGAGTCCATTTTGAAAATAAATTATTAGAGGCCGGGCGCGGTGGCTCAAGCCTGTAATCCCAGCACTTTGGGAGGCCGAGACGGGCGGATCACGAGGTCAGGAGATCGAGACCATCCTGGCGAACACGGTGAAACCCCGTCTCTACTAAAAAATACAAAAAAACTAGCCGGGCGAGGTGGCGGGCGCCTGTAGTCCCAGCTACTGGGGAGGCTGAGGCAGGAGAATGGCGTGAACCCGGGAGACGGAGCTTGCAGTGAGCCAAGATCCGGCCACCGCACTCCAGCCTGGGCAACACAGCAAGACTCCGTCTCAAAAAAAAAAAAAGAAAAGAAATATTAGAGACTGAAATTACAGGTAAATAGCCAGAAACATTATAGTGGCATTGAGTCAAAGGGCTAAAATATCCAAAACAGTGTGATTATTTAATGAATGTTATCTTTCTTTCAAATGAGATAATTAATAAGGAATTTCCTGGTTCATGACCATAGAGTACACTATTTTCCTTTTTCATAAAATCTGAGGAGACTGAATATACATTCTGAGCAGTGTGTTTGCAATGGGAATTTTATATATATGCACGTGTGCTTTTCAAGGGTCTCTATTTATGCCCTCAGAGTAGGATTTTTCCTATCCCCAAGTTTTTGCATGAATTACCATTCCTGTCTGTCCCATTCAAGCTACCCCTACATAAACTATCTATTCTTATCATTATGGTACCATTAATCCCATTCTCCCCTCCCCCTCCCAACTCACCTAAGGGGTTAAAAGACTTCAGTACATTTGTGACTTGTCAGTGACATATAATACCCGGGTCCTTCATGCAATCAACTTTTACTTGACATGTATTTGCTCATCACAGGACCCGCATTACTACTGGGAAAATGAAGAAAAACCTAAATTAACACTTGACATTCAATATGGTCAAGTCCTTAATTGGCTGGGCTTCCTGAGAAAGCAATTTTCTATTCCCCAAACTGTTCGCGTGTCATGTGTGGAGTGCAGCTCTTGGCCATCACTGCTGTCCCTCGCTCCCTCTAATGAGAGCAGATGAATTAGTGCTACGTGACACGATTTGAGCAGGGCTTCCTCCTCCTCCCCTCCCCCCAATCTTTCTCCTATACCAGTGACAGCTGTGTGGCAAGGGGAAGAAAGAAAGAGAAACGCAAGAGCAAAGAATCCTGTAAAGGATGATCATTTTTTTAAATGAACCTTAAATGTCTTGTTGAAACTACAGAACAACAGGTAATTTAATTGTGGAGGTGGGAAGGGGGGTTGTTACAAAGATCAGGGGAATTATCTGGCTATGGTTGATTTGGGTTGTATTAACTTCCAGCATGTTTCTTCCATTCCTGGCTAGTTGCAGTATTAGACTGCACTGCTCTAATTAAAACGGAATTTACATCCACTTAAAAAGTTTTTGAAAGGTCTGGAGAATGGGGCAACTAGGAAAAAAAGAGAACAGAATGAAGTGATTATTGTTCTAAGATAAATATACCTCTGAGTTAGTGAAAGTCCTTTCAACAATCACTTAGGTCAGGAAAAACCTACAGCACAAAACTATAGTGATACTTTGTTTTCAAATATTGTTCGATGTCTGAGCTTAATGCAAACTATTCTATCCTAACTCATTTTGTTTTGTTTCCATTGATTGCTGAAATGAAAAATTACTTGATCACTGATTTCATTCTATTATTCTGGAGAAAAGGAATATATTCTACTTTAGATGCGCTTGTCTAGCTCAGTAAGAAATAATGAATTCATCCATGAAAGGAAGGCAGGACAGAGTCTGCTTTATTCAAAAATACTAAAAGGTAAACTAAAGGTATTTATCTGAGTCTTCACTTACTCATTTTGAGACCAAAGAAGTAGTGATTTTAAATCCCTAATTGCTCACCCAATCTGATTAAGACAAAACACAACTACAGGATAGAAGAGCATGTGGCAAATCATTTAGGAGTGTAATTAGTACAAAATACATGCATAAGTGAAAATAACTAGTGGAAGTCACAAACACCTTAGCACTTTGGATCATTAGTCAGTTTTATTTAGGTGAGAACCAAGACAAAAATGTTACCTGTGTACAAAAAATTATATCAAGGCTGCACTGCGGTGTCACAAAATCAGTTTACACACGCAAAACACAAAAGTATTTCAAGTATAGCTCCCCTGCTTCAAGTAGCATGATCACTTGTTAATTGTTCTTCTATAATTCTGAATATAATTTAAGCAGTAATAAATACTGAATATAATTTCAGTAAGCAAATTGTGAGCAGATTTAAAGATATAAAAAGATGGTGAAATCCATTTTACACTACGTGTAAAGTTATAACCTAAAGCCAAAATGTTATTTCCACATTTTATAGTTGTGGGAAATAATGGGAAAGGAAACGAAGTTTTATAAGATTTTTTCCAAAAACAAAGCAATTCATAACATCTTAGAGTACTATTGCACTAACAGAAGACAAAATGTAAATAAAACTGTTTTTGAACACCTTGCATTTTCAAACTTGTTGGAACATGATTAGTTTCAGACAACAGAAACACTAAAAGATGAGTATAAATTTTAGAAGTATTTTCATGGCAGCAAAGCAACACAACGGACACACATACTGCACAGACTATCTCTTCTGAGGCCAAAGCAGTGATATTTCACTATTAAGTGATCCCTTAAAATTAAGATCCCTTTTGAAAATACACTTGAGACAGCTTGTGAATGGGCATTTTATCAGGTGTTTAAAAGAAATAAATAGATAATTTGGTATTCTGGAAAAGTAGCTCAGTCTAATACATCCAGTTAACTGCTACAGTAGCATTATCATCACTGAGCAACAAAGGGCAGTGTATTCTGCCAACAGCTTTAGGGTGACCTTTGCAATGCTGACTAGTCCGTCAAATTCCATCTCTGAGATGCAAGGCATAGACAGGGATGGTTTATTAACTGAGGTAGGAACTAAAGACTAGGAGGCTCCAAAAGGGTAGGCGTTTCACATTCAGGAAATAGGGAATTCCTTTCCCTAAGAAGAGAAGCAGTGTACCTAAGATCAGGCTGAGCAGGCCCATGGTCTTCCCCATGGAGATTCCATGGCGGGAAATTCTCATGTACTAGGACAGCATTAGCAATTTCACATGTTTTACATGTTCCTTTTCTCCCCAGCTACATTTTTTTAAGGACTGCAATGGAAACCCAAGTGGAAATGGGTAAAATGGGATCAATGTCTTGAGCTCTAGGAATAAAGCTGCAAAGGGATATTAACAGTCATAGACCTTTAAACAAACTGTGACCGATACTACTTTAATTTGGAGGTAGTTTCCAACCATCGCCAACAGGATAAATCTACAGAACTCAAGGGCACAGAAACAGTGGGTAAGAAAAATGACTGTACTGAACTGGGAAATTTTCAAGGATAATCTGTAGAAAACCAGCCTAGGAAAAGGCACTTTTTTTTTTTTCAAGAAAGTTAACTGTGACTATGGCAAAGTGACATGCTTAAACTTGATATTCTCTTAGGGATGTGCAGGCTTTGAAGCTCATAATAAACTTGAAATGGCTCTGTGGAATGTTAAGGCTTAATGTAGATGGCTGGTGCCACTGTCATGCCTATACAAAAGTATGTCAACTTAGAAATAACTGCACTAACAGCTCCGGGGTATTTAGAATGGAAGACTTCCCCCACGACCCTTTTATTTTTTTATCAAGAATTTTACTTTGAACCATAAGAATAAACTGTATTAAGTTTCCAACCTAGTTAGTGCAGCTAAAATTAAAATACTTACTCAGTTTTGGCTGGGCGTGGTGCCCTCCTGCTTCTAATCCCAGCACTTTGGGAGGTCGAGGTAGGCAGATCGCTTGAGCTCAGGAGTTCGAGCCCAGCCTGGGCAATATGTCAAAACTCTTATCTACACAAAAAATACAAAAATCACCTAGGCATGGTGGCGTGTATCTATATTCCAGGTACTCAGGAGACTGAGGTAAGGGGATTGCTTGCCCCTGGGCGGCAGAGGTGGAGGCTAGCCATGAGCCCAGATCTTACCACTGTGCTCCGGTCTGGGCCACAGAACCACACCTTGTCTCCCCCCAACCACCAAAAAAATACTAATTTCAGTTTACTTTAGAAAGGCAGAATGTCTGCCACCCACTTCATCTGTGTTACCTTTACATTACACCATTCTTAAAAAGTTTAAACACGGCAGACGAGAGAAATGAATGCTTTGAAATAACCTAACATATGTAACAATAAAACTATCTAGCAAAGATAAAGCACAAATGTTATTTTACAAAAATTAACACCATCTAAAGAGGTATATTCTTTTATCCTCCATTCTTCGCTAGCTCTTTTACTTCAGTGCTACCCAGTAGATACTTTATCTAATTCCCAGTTGAAAGGTTTCTGAAAACATTAAGTCACAGCTGTGTTGACGCTGAACTTCTTGAACATGGCATACCAGCATCATTCTGACACATTTATAGATGTTTCCTTACAAGCTGCACCAGCACTTGATTTGAAATATCTGACTTACTCTAACACAAACTGTTAATCTCTGGTCTTTTCTCCAGTTCAGTTCTTCTCTGCAGTTTTGGAAACAAACCAACAACTTGCTATGTTTACAACAGAAAGGGCTCCCTTCTGATTGGCTTCTGACACTGTTCAGTGATGCTGTTCATCAAGACCCTAGAAAGAGCCTAGATATACCTAGGCCCCATGTGCAGATCATTTTAACAAGATGTTCTTGTTTCCTTTTCCCACGAAAATCAATAACAGGATGACCTTCAATCTGAAATTCAAACCAATTAATTACCTGTTCTGCTGAAAATGTTGATATCTGATTTGCCTGGAGAATTTCAACTATGAATAGATTATTTCTTTTAAAGAGCCCCTTCAAAAAATATACACAGTCATTTTAAACCTCATCTTATACAATATAAATAATGTTTTCTTGAAGCAGGTATAAAATATTGGCCTTGCAGGAATTAGTAGGGAGAAGTTTTCCCCCTGGTGGTCCATCTCCTCCTTGTGACATCATAATCAATTGCTTGGTAAATTATAGCAATCCCACAAAGATTCAGGGCCAAGAATCTACTGCTTTAAGGTGAGATGAAAAGCTTTTTATAGTTGAATTCAGCTTTTCATCTACATCAATTACTTACACAAATCATGAGATTATTTTCAGAATTCAGAAATCTTTTATTATTTTAAAATCCTTACACGTCTACTTTTATTTAAATTTTTTTGACTATTTTTTTGTTTTGCCCACACAGTTGATTTTTCTTTAAATGTGGGTCATAAGGAGAAAAGTTATACATCAAAACTATCAGCACCAGAAATATATTTACTAAACTTTTTTTCTAATTACAGAGGAAAACAATGAAGAATTTAGTTCATCCCAGTGGGGAATTCCCAAGATGAATGATCACATGCAATGAAACTATTATCTTCGTCCATTAAAATATTATCTAAAACAGAGGTTTCTATCTGGCAGCCAGAGGGCTGAATATAGCCTGCAGATGAGTTTTGTTTGGACCACACAGTTTTTAAAATATTTGAATAGGTTGCCAAGATTTCAAAATCAGGAGATTTCACATAAAAATCTGGATTTCTGGCTTATCATTACAAAGCAGCAGCAGTGGATCTGGCAAACTGGGCCTACATTCCCACCTGGCAACAATTGGCTGGAAACAAGGAGCAGCTACCTCACTGTGGTCGAGACATGAGCTTTCTGGCCCACCACAGTCCCCACTAGACTCACTGTACTTGTTTAATTTTTGTTACCTCCACATGGCCCTTTTAGGCAACTCCCACTCCTTAAAATGTCATACTACTCTAGAGTTTGTGGGGAAAAAAAAGAGGATGTTCTCAGAACAGAGATTTAAAAATACATATTTCACAAGTTTACAGAATATAAGACAATGGGTAGCAAGTTTCACTGCAATGAAACATTCGTGCAAACCAAAGGAAACTCATTTTCATAATTAAACATTTTTAAAAATAGTAAATCCAGAACTGATGACCTAGCCTTACAGAGTGGTTCAACGATCTTTACATTGGTTTTCAATCAGCCACCTATTTCTCTGAAGCCCAAAATAGATGCTCATGTCAAAGTATCACTCAGATTTTGTTCCTTCACATGTTAACACTTCCACACTTCCTTTCTAGAGCTATCATGTACTTAAGTGAAAATGTACTGTAATATGAAACTAGGACATGTCTTCAAGGTAAATTTTAAAAGTCAACATTTAAGATGCATGAATATTATCACAGCAAATATTCATCTTTACTGACTCCACATGTATGCCACCATCTGACATTTATACTTACATTAAAGAGACATTATTATGGGTTCAAATGACCCAAAAAGTCATGGCATATTTCTTTACTAATGGTTATTACCTAAAAGCAGATGTCTATGACACAGTCACCATGCACTTCTTTATATCTACTTTTTTTTAATGAAAGCAATTGCAAGGAGAATATCTTTTACATTTCATTATTCCCAGTCAATCACAGCGACACAGCATTTCTACCTATTAATGGATTTTAAAACAAATTAAAATACCCTATTTAGCAGGGGAAGAAACGGCCTTTTCATTTCATCCAACTATATTAAAAACAGGCTATCTCTGATGTATTACCACAATACAGAAATGCTTACATATCATGTAAATTGTAGTAAGTAGGCTATGACCAGTCATATGCCAACTAATTTAGATCAACTGTGGTAAAGTGTTTTACATTATGTTTCATCATTGGACCACATGCTTGAAAGATTATTTTAAGGTGTTTCCTTCCGAAAGGAAGTATTTTCTTCCATTTTACCTAAAGAATGTAATCCCTGAACATATGCCAAATTTACTTCACAATCGGACTTTAATTCCCAAATTCTCTTGATTCTTAGCAACTTGCACAACTTTAAGTAAACAGTTCACAAAATCATAATGATCATACTGTAGCATTCCTTAACTCCTTGGTGAACAGAAAAAAAGAAAATACCGTAAACATGAACTCCATAAAGGTAGTCTTAGGCCTGAATGACAGTATATTTCTTATGGGAAACATTTTTCCTTAATTTCCATTGTGATTGAAATTTGAGCAATTAGAAATAGACACCTGGAACACAGTTGTTAATTTATCTCTCCCCATCCCTTTCACACTTTTCTTCAAACCATTTCTTAGGATGCATCTTAAAGATACGATCTTATAGGATGGCTTGCATAGAAAGGGCACTGAACCAGTGTCCACATTCCTTTCTTTAAAATGCCTTGTTGTAATCCAAGACTAAACTTTCTTTTATAAGTGTATAGCTTTAGGGGAAAAAAAATGGAAATTTCTGAAATAATTACTGAGTAAAATGATTTAAAAAAAAAACAAAATTAAAACACACATTCTAGGAAAAGCATATACTTCATTACATTCATGTTGATTTGCCTTTTATACCATCTCAGAAAGGGAATTTTATGAAATACAAAATTCCCTCCCATGATGACCAAAGCTTTAAGCTAGTCTCCTCAGGTTCACGTCATAGTAGCTGACTGCAAATATGTAAAGCAGTTCTGGAAGACTCACAATTTACAAATTTTTGTTTGTACTTCATTGTTTTAAGATGAAAAATAAAGTGTGAGATAATTGATGTTTTAGTTAATCTGTGTTTTATAGAGAGAAAAGTATTACTGTCACTTAACTCCTTCTATTAACCATTGCTTTCTAGAAAAGAATATCTCAAAGTAGGCTTATACTGAAGCTCATTTCGGCATTCTGCAGTTGTAAAAAAAAAATTTTAAAGATCAAAAGTACAGGACTGCTGGCACATACAGGAACAGTGATTATCAGAACACTCAGAAGGCAAGCAGCAGTTGGTTTATGAAGAAATTATTTAAAATAACTATTTACACAAGTTAAAACAACCAACTTCTCACATTTACTAAAAGGATGTTTTCAATATAATGAATATCCAAGCTTTTCTGGTCATGAGAAAACCTGGAATATATTATACACGCATGAATGTGGCCCGGGATGCAGGATATGGGATGTGCTTCCTATCAACAGATTAACACTTCATTTTCATTACTCTAATCTCACCACAGGCTGTGAACACTCTCTTTTTCTTATTTGAACAACAATGGTGCATAAAAAACCAAGCTGACAAGCAGGCGGGGTTCATTAAATGCACAAGGCCCTTATTCCCATAACACATCTCACCTGTATGAGGCCAGTTTTCTGGCTTCCCGGCTGGCTACTGAAACAAGCTCTCCCAGATGTTGGACTCTGAATTCTTTTTATCCCTTCCTACTTACATTATAATAAATGACAAAAATAAAGTGAAAATGAAAAAACCCTTCTCCACAATGAGCAATACTTAGTAATAACAGGACTGGTAACATATTTTAAGCTCTATTCAGTCCCATGATTACTTTCCAAAGTTGTCCAAGAGAACAAAGAAAAGTGGCTAGAAAGGGAAATTATGAGATATCTGAAATTTGAGTCAGAGAGAATCATCCTGGTGTCTCTATCCTAGCGTAATTCTAATTTATTTGAAGTAAGCTGTAGTCTCCCACTTGTTGAAAATGGCTATTCACAAAATAAGAAACAATCGTGCTATTTTCCAATGAATGACACTGAGTTTCACCAAAAAGCTACAGTCAAGAAAGAAAAAAGGCTATATAGCATAGTATAAGGAATAATTACAAGATTCTTAGGATGGGGAATGCCTCTTTGGGGAAAGCCATCCATACACACTCATTGCCTCTGAGGCAGCCATTAGCAAATCCTCAACCTACATAGAATTAAATCACCTAATTGTCACCGCCAACCAATGGAGCAGGCATACATTTTCTGCATGTCTACGCATTACATATAAATGCACTACCATAACGTGGCAATATGGGATTTTTAGTACTTTCCAGAGCAAGACAATAAGTCCTTCCACAAAGTTTACAGCCAGACTTTGGTTTTGGTTCTTTCTGGTACTCTAATATTTATATCTAAAAAAGAAAGAATAAAAGAAAAGCAATATTAAACAGCAGCTAACCCCGCTGACTTCAAGTTAGGTTCTGGCATGAGGTCAACAAAGAGAATGTTTGCAAGCATTCTCACTCAGAGACACTCTCATGAATATGCTCAGTGTATAATTACACCCCATATCTTGCAGGTGACATCCCAGCCATGTCCACTGAGCTCCAGCACTGGCAGAGGGCACAGTAGTGGGCAGCTTTCTTTATCTATGCCTGATCAGGTGTCCCAAATAGCCACCCTAATGATTTAAACCAATGAAATCCTTCTTGATTTAAATGTTAATGGAAAAGGGAAAAAAATTATTAAATCCCTCTAATGGAGATTCTCATTTTAATATTAGTTTTGTTATTATGTTAAGCCAGCTGAAAGCAATTATTTGTTGCCATGTAAAACATTCACTAACCTGCTATCTTTCTTTTCAGACACCCAGTTCAGGCACTCCGATCATAAAATGTGAGTTCTGAACAACTGTCTAGAGAACCAATAGCCACTAAAAGACACCTTAACAAAGTTGAAAAATTCATGACAGTCTCAAAAAGGCACAGCAGGTACAATACTGAAAGCTGTGTCTTTCCCATACAGAAGATGTTTCAGTCTTGTCAATTTTAACAATCTCTATGCCTTGTGAGACAATGGGTTAAAATTTATTAAATACAAAACAGGAGTGAATCCTCCTCATATGTTATGTATACTGCATGCTTTAAATTTTAATTTCATAATACCATCCATTAATACTGGTCCTACCATCATTTCAATTCCTTTTTTAAATGTTTCCGTTAACTCTTGTTAGCTGCAGTTTGTCTGAAAGAGTCATCCCTTCAACCTACTGCACTGCCCTTGGTATCTGTTCCTTCTTCTAGGGAAATAAGCTTGTGTAGAAGTCTAACTGCACAAAATAATAAATCCAAGAATTACGTTTTTAAAAGAAGAAAAAAGGAAAGCAAAATCTCTCTTCATTTAAGTACTTTCTTATACAGGCTAAGGATCAAATTGAGCTGCCTTTCAGCACCTCTGAATGATAAGCCGGGGCCCCTGGTTACACGTTTTTATCATGCCCTTACTTAAAGAACCCTTCTACAGCAACACTCGGGACAGTCCTGTCAGCACTCACAGAGGATCACACCTGAGGGTGGCACCTCTCTCTCATTCCTCTGCTAGAATGATGTATTGGCAAAAGGGTATTTATTCAATTACTTCTACGTTTCAGGTGCATTTTGATTCTCTTCTATTAGGGCAAAAAGGGCCAATGAAAGTAAGGAGGAATTCAGAATACGAGAGATGAGAAGAAAAGAGAATAAAGTGAGAAAGAAACTACCTCTATGAGAAAGGAAATAGGAACAGAATAACCTTGTATTTAGGTCATTAAGTAAATTTCTGCCAACCAAATAGGAATGAGATTTATAAATCAACACCACTCAATGACACATAAACCCTAAAGACAGTAGCAAAATAACATTACACTTCAAAAGTATTGAGTAAATAAGACGTCAGATATGCTCAAGAGAATCAGTTGTTTCAATGAGTAACTTCCTACTGTTCAAGATTATTTTCATTTTCTTTACAGAGAGAAATGAAAAACTGATGGGCTTAATTAAAGAAAAACAAAAGGATATTATTTTGTTGTTAAAGGATCAATTCTTTTTTTTAATTGGAATGATGATTAATAAGCTGAGAATTTGGTTCCTAAACTAGCCAGTTTGAGTAATGTGTTGTTTTTCCACAAGCATTTCCATTAAAGAAAGCTCTGTGAATGAAGAAAACATAGAGATTCCTCTCTTCTCCTGATCTCTGCACTTTGTGGCATGAAATGCTACATACAGCATTTGAACAGAATGACACTGCACACTGTCTTCACCCAAATGAACTCCAGTCATAAATTTTTCACCTGAGGGTTTGAATGCACACTGTGAAATCTGCGAGGCTTCCTACAGGGGAATGTACAAATTAAAAAATAATCAATACTTTTATTTTTCCTATTCGTTAAACTTTCTTTAAACCTGGGGAGGAAGATGGCAGTACAGGTCAGGCTCAATGAGGAGGAAATGTGGAGACCCTGGATGTCATGGCCCCAGACATCATTTCTGGGATGTCATCTGCACATTTTAAAACTTCTTAGACCTTGAGCTGCTTAGCAGATTTTTTTCACCATATTTTCCTACATCTTTACTAGTTTTCTTATAGGAAAACATTCCCTCTATTACCCAATGTTTTGTTTCTATATGAGGATATAAAGGCTGTTGTTCCTGAATTATGTCTCTTTTCCTTTATTTCTCTAAAGCTTAAAAATAAATGTCAGAGTTTCTTGAAAGGGTCTTTGACTCCCTTTCTCCCTGTCTCTGGGGTCCTTCAGTAGATGAAGATCACCCAGCAATATGTAGAAGCCAGTTGCTTTTCTGGAAATAAAAAATGGCATGAGCTTTGGCAGACAGTAGTGAGATCCAGCATTTCCTAGGACCCCCAAACAATCTTCTGACCAAGGCCTGGAGAAGGGTGGTCACTGAGCAGCACCATAAACAGACCACAAAAGCGTACCACCAAAGGTACAAGAGGATTTTCAAATAGTGAATTATTTCTACACGCATAACAAATCAGGCTCCAAACCTCACGTGAAAGGAAATCTTGGAACCATTATATTCCATGTTTTTTGGACAATAACAAGCAGGGAATCCCACAGAAAATTTCTCTCACTGAAAAAGTCAACCCACCTGATTCACTCTATTTCTTTCTACAACCACAAAGTTCTCTGGCAGCACTCTTTGGGGAAAAAGGAGTTAATTCCTAGATTGATTCAAACACCATGGTTCAAATTATGGACACAAGGTAAAAGCAAATTCCAATTTCTTTTCCTCTTTCCTTTTGATATATGTGCTAATCTAGAGTGCCAAGTTCAGAAAATACCTCTTGAGCTGCACAGAATCATTAGCTATTCACGTTTATAAGGAAAATCCTCTCAAAAGCTTTGCAGATAGATAACGGCAGACACCCAATGCAACTTTGAGTGTGTGTAATGCATACAAGGTAGAGAGAGGGAGGCACTAGAATTTGTGTTTTTCATTCAAGTGGATGACGCCAGCTCACTATCTGTAACGGACTGTTCCTTTGGAATCAGCTCCCTGTGTCACAACGACCTGGCAAACTTGAATGCTTTCACTATCACTGGAGTCCTTGCAATCCTGCCTTGGTTGTGACCCATTCGCTTCAGCCCCAACTTCTCAGAGATGCCTTACTCAGCATCTAATTAGTTAGGGAGGATTTGCCGCGGCTCTTAACCCTGACATGGGAGTGGGAGGATGTGCTGCTGTGGTAGCCCAAATCTGTCCTGTCACTGCATTAATCAGATTTCCATAAAGCTATGCATGAATAATTGGATTTATCAGTGAATGTGAATATACACTCATAAATATAATTATAAAAAATACCTACAATTATAGATAAGATATCTGCACCTTAAAGGGATTTATTTTTCAACTGCGGTTACTTGGCTCACCTTAGCAAAAGGCTTTACAAATTACACAAACATAATGGACCTATTTGCAGATGACAGAAAGGTGAGAAAATTAAATAATTTCAAAATGATCACCTACTGTGTTCAAATTCATTTAAATGAATCATGTTGAAAATAAACTTCAAATTTGTGCACAGATTTTTAACATATACAAAATACATATCTGAGAATGTCTGTGCATGCTTCATTTGCACTGCTTACATGTACATAGAATACCACATACATAAACTATTACTTTCCCACTGCATTACAAATGAGACAGTATCTCTTATGTTCCGTCTGCATGTTATCCACAGACCTTCAAAGTTTAGGACAAAACCAAGCACCTGTCTCTATGCTACAATTTGTATCTTAACAAATACAAATACCCAAATATTCCTACTTTAGTGTTATGTTATCAGAAAATACACTGAGAATTATATTTGAATATATGTCTATAATTCAAATATAACATATTACCACTCAAATTAAGAGGGGCCTAAATTGGAGGTAGTAGCCTAGTAATTCAACAGGCTAAAACTGTATGCCTCTTAATATAATATAAATATTTATTTCAGCATTAACACCACAAGTTTAGTCAATTTAAGCCTTTTCCAGTAAGACAAGATCATCCAAACACACTAACTGTAAGGAAGGGAGTAAAAAGGGAGAAAACTGCAGAAAGCAAGCTAGGGATGGATGACGCCTGGCAATGAAAGTCGTTTTCAAAGACCATTAACTATCAACTGCTTTACTCAGGACTTTGATTAAATAAGAATATACATCCTATGTAAAAAGGGATGTCTATTTGAGTGGGACAGAGTTTGGAATAAAAATGCGTTGTATGAACTATAAAGAAGACCCAAACCACAATGTACAATTAGGCGTCTGACTCGTAATACTATATATATGCCTTTTAAATGACTAGCAAATAAATCCTCAAAAAAATTGGGGGTAGAAACAAAACCATTTTCATTTAAAAATATTGATACCAGAAACTGAGATTGGTGGCCTATATGAATAGAAAAAAAAATTCTTGAAGAAAATTCATATTGAGCACTCTTTTAAATGGATTCTAGCAATGTTATTATACATTTCTTATAATATATTTTATTTATCATTTCTCTGAAAGGTGCTAGATTTTTATATTAGTAAGAAAGTTTGCTTTTACTCTGTCATATCTCTGGTGAGCAGACGCTCTGGTATTAATGTAAATCGTTGATTTAATTTTTAGCTTTCTTGGTTTGCCCCTCACCTATCTAGAAAATGATTTCTCTGGTGATAACTAACACATCATGCTAATGAGAGAATCTAATGCACAATAGAAAAATGTCACTACTAATAATATTTGCATGAAGTTAAATAAAGCAACTGTAAGAGAATGTCAGACAGTTGTTCTTTAATAAGACACAGTTTCACAATGAAATTATGTTGTTAATTTTGTTACATCATCGGGTGAATCCTAAATTACTACATAATGATGCACAGAGTCATTTATAATTCTAACTTAGTATTTCATTCAAGTATGAAAAAAGACCTTATTAAGGGATCTACATTTTATTTGAAATAGGTTAAATATACCTCACCAATAACAAAAGGTAAATGTCTCTAGTAACACATTAAATGTGGGCTATAGCTATTTACCTGTATGGTTTCCTTTCTGAAAAGATTTTTAAATAGACTGGACTATTACATCCCTTGAGATAGCTACAAGAATTTTTATTTACTATTCTCTCAAATGCACAGAATATTTATACAAATAGAAAAATTGCCTCAAGTGTGATTTAAAAAAAAAAACTTCGAAAAGCAAGCCTTATTTTTTGCTTTTAACAGTACCTTGTGAAACCAAACTAGGCAAAATAAGGTTCATTCTCCACCTGTCACTGATCAAACTGATCCAAAGAAGAACTCCCTTTACACAAGTGTCATACCCTTTAAGGTTCTCAAATATTCAGCTATATACATAGAAATAATTTGAGAAAATCATACTTCAATATAGAAGAAAAAATGTACAGGCACAGGAAACTGTAGTCAAATAGTCTTAACTTGAACTTTAGGGGCACATACTTAATGCCACTAAATCTAAATTGGCTTCAGACTATGATGTTTGTTACTATTAGACAGAATGAAAGATATACATTTAAGCAGATCCAACTTTGTTCATATGAAACAAAAGACAGATTTTTGTATCCTTATTTCCTAGTTTACTTACAGAACACATAAAACCAGATTATTAAATTTCAGTATTCATGAGACATTTCCCACAAGTTTTTCTGTAGTTAAGTACTGGTGGTAAATTATCTGTAACTCAGTTTTGAAAGCTTTTATAGCAGCCCCACTAGTCAAGACTTTTCGAATGTCTAAATAATCAGGAAAATATTAGTTTTTATACTATTAAAGAAAACTTTATAAGAAATATAACCCAATAAATTTTATTCATTTCATAAGCTAAGTAAATATTACTTAGAAATAAAATTATCATAATCTAGAGAAACCTCTTTATGATGCCTCAGAAATGAGATATACAGAATTCTACATATTTGATTAAATTCGACAAACTTTTACCTGTAACAAAAGCTGCCTTAACTGTATATATTGAAAGTAATATTCATTGAAATGGCTGGCTTCAAGAGAGATCAGAGATATAATTTCAGTAAGTCTCTCTCTCTCTCTCTCACACACACACACACACACAGGCTACATCAGCATTGCTGATGAATTATAGGTAAGAAAAACAAACATTAAATATGAACAACACACATACTTTCACTTACATAGTTTGAACCTAAGTTTATGTAATATTTATACAAACTAAAATGTCATCTTGAAGAGAAAAAACATGTAAGCTCATATCCTCTCTTACATGCTTTCCAAAAATGCACAAGAAGCAAATATTTAGTGACCATGACAGAAAAAGGTGAGTTGGGGGGGTAGGAGTGATTGCTAACTACATCAAAACCAAAAAATAAACATATTTAAAATTGTGATTTCTCTCCCTTTGTTGTACTACTCTATTTCATAAATAGCATAATAGTATATACTTTTAATAGCATCAATTAAGCATAAATTAGTTTCCTACATTTCTATTCTCTCCATATAGTCACCTATGCTCACAATTACACAAATATGCACACACAGGTACACACAAAATATCCACACAGATAGCTGGATCAAAGACATCATAAATTTTCCTAATTCTGACCCATCATTTATATTATTTACTTTTATTTGTTTTTTAGCTAAAATGTTTTCCATGACAGAATCTCCTTAGATTCAAATCTACTTGGAAATGGGCTAGTGCCAAATAAGCAATCTAACACCATCTATGTGGCTCAATAGCCATTTATCAATTGATCATTATCTCTATCTGGTTTTATTAACTCTTTTCTAGCTAGAGGGAGACCTAAGCCAATCTTCCCTTCACACACACACACACACACACACACACACACACGGCCTCCACTAACTCAAGGAAAACCCTGAAGGTGACATCTAATTTTAAAAGTGAGGCACAAGTTATTTGGTACTAAGGTTAGCGAAAACATTCTGCATTCCAACTATGAGAGAGCCACCTAGGCAGGGATGCGTCGCGGAAAACACCTCTCATAGCACTCTGCAGTGACAAGGAGCATCTCTATGTGGAAATGAACTTTTCACTTGAAAGAATGGGAAATTGCACATGAAGAGTTACTTATTGGGTTTATGTTGATTGCATTTAAATCCCAGCTTACTGTATCAGCAGTAATCAGGGTCCCTCTACAGGATATGTCAAAATACACCTTATTCAAATGCACTTATCCCATCTAGAATTGTGTGCTAAAACTGTTCTCTAGCTAAATGCTACAAAACCCTGGTTGTAGGTATTATCTCTTGCAAATGTATTTCTAAACTTGTAGCAGTTTATAGCCTAACAAATTGGTTTTTTAAATTATCAACAACTTTAAATATCGAAGTCAAAGTATTTAATTTTCGTGAACTCGTACAAACAAAGGGTTTTGTTTTTTTTTTTTTTTTTAAAAAAAAAAGCAGTTGCAGTATTTCTTTCCTCATCAGTGGCACAATATTTCTTAACCACCATCAACTTAAAATCCAAGTATACTTGTCAATAGTACTTTCGTGCTGTGTGGATAATATCACACTAACTTGCTTTGTGTGGGTTTGGTGTAGGCTTTGGAAAAGCAAGACGTGTCTAGGAGGGAGGCACCAGGGAACTTCCCTCCCTCACTTGAGCACAATCCAAGATGAAAGTTTCTGGGTTGTGTCCCCTTCGCTTCCTCTCACCCTCGCTCCCCCGCGGAGCCAAGGAGCCAGCAATTGTGCAAGAGAAGCCCGGCGCACAGGGCGCGTATCACGGAGCGCATGGTACGAGCCGCCGGCTCCAGTGATTAATTATCAGTAACCGATGGCCTCGCGCTACCACGTCGGCTTTCCCAGCAGAGCCAGCAAGCCGAACGCCTCCAGCGCGGCCGGGACGGAGGAGCGGCTCTGGGGAAGACGCCGAGGCTGCGCCCGAGTGAGTGCGCCAGCGAGCGGGCGGGCGGGCGGGAGAGCGGACCGGAGCCGGTGAAGGGAACGCAAGGGCGGGCGCAGAGGGCTGGCTGGTGAGGAGGAGCGGAGCGGAGGAGCGAGGAGCAAGGACCGAGCAGCACAGCCCGCCACGCACGCCGACTCCTCCAGCAACCCTCGGCGCTGGCAGCCAAGCCTGCACAGCCTCCTCTCTCTTCTCAGGTCTGAACGAAGGTGCCTCCAGCCACATGAAGTCAGTAGGGCTGTTGTGAGGGGTCCCTAGATTTTATTATTGTTTTTTAGGTTGCAGAACCTACTCCGACAGAGCAGACGCTTTGGACGAAGTGATTCATATTGATAGAAAGATACATTTGTTAGGTGGTGGCTTTTTTCATTCTTAACAGAAAACAAAGAAATAAATTAAGTCTTCCCCTGACCCAGGCTGTACTGTGAAACTTTTCAAAAATGTCTCTGCTTTCTTTTACTTCAGTATCCTTTCCCCTTTTTCTTTTAAGACGCCCTTAGGGAAACCATGAAGTAACCCTGCACATTCCAGTAACACAGTTATGACAAAACAGAGCCTAACTAGGAAGTGACCACATTTTAAAAAATATTTAGAAAGAAAAACACCAGAAACAAAAGTGCCCATAACAATTCAAGGTTTCTTTAAAAAAAAAAAAAAAAAGAAAGAAAGAAAGAAAGAAACTTACCTGTTGGGACATTCTGAATAAGAGGTTAGTATCAGCGTTTTGCCATGTCCCCATGAACCCTGGTTCAGCCGCAGTCGCTCTGGTTCCGAACTGCATGGAGTTGTCAGTACAGGAGTCTCTTAAAGTCAAGTCTCTTGCCCTCCTTGGCTCTCTGTCTCTCTGTGTCTCTCTTTCTCTCACATCCACTTCTGCCTCTTCTGACTGAAAAGTGAAGGTGGATTTTTTGAGCCTCTTGGCAGCCAGTAGCAGGAGTGTAGTGTAGTTAAGAAGCTGGCTGAACTGTGCATTTCATTTGGGAAGGGGGAGATTTGGGGGAGGGAGGGGGTCAGAGCTTCTTTCGCACCTTCTGCACAGATATCCCTATCATTTATGCATAGATTGTGACTCCCCAAGCTTGCCTTTGCTCAGTTTAACAGCTGCCTGTCAGGTGTGCAGGCAGCACTGGAGACCCAACCATCAGCTTCAAACTCTCAGCCACTGCATGTCATTGGATAGCAGAGCTAAGAGTCAACTGCACTGTTCCACTGTCAGGCACCAAATGACACCCTGCACTAACCCCTCTCCAGATATACAGATAGATACACACTTATGCACACTCCAGGCAGCACCACAATCACGGTGCACAGGGCGAGGAGAAGCTAGGGCCCTTCCCCGGGAATTTTTCTCAACAATGCTTTCCGATATAACACATAATATCTGACACCAGTCTTTGCTTTAACATTTGTAAAACTGTGATACGTAAATATTTTTTTAATTACACTGAAGAAAGTAAAATATTCAGCTGTAAGAGAATGTAAAGTTGGCTCAGTTATAGTCTAAATGTTAGCTCCTGAAAGTCGTATCGTATGTGCTGGGCTATTTATAACCATATAGAAACTCCGAAATAACATACATAGAGATGTGACCTTATACTCTGAAGAGTAAGTAAATAAGCCTAGCAGTTTTTATAACATATAAGATGCACAATAAACATCTGCCAAATATAAACATATACTATTTAATATCTAGTACCTGAGGCTATTAATTACTAAACTGGATGTTAATGAGAAACTGAATGGCAAAGGAAAAAAGTATACCTTTTCTTAAAGCTCAAAAGTAGAAAAAAATCCATTGTTAAAGTTCCTAGATGAAGCATCTGCAATATCCTTTCAAATCATAAGAAAAGAAAAGATAAACAAAAAAAGCCTGTCCCATTTCAGGCAAAAGTAGTGAATATAAAACTCCATTTTTTATTCAAGATCTCTGTGGAAAATTCTATAACGTTTTCCTGCCTGATGAAATACGCCCTTGATAACATGTCGTATTTTTAATTAAACAAGTCTTAAAACTATTCACCTATTTATTAGATAGTATTTGTCTGCCTTATTTATTGAAAAGCAGCACTGAACAAAACGCACTGTACATAAACAGTAACTTCAAAATGGAAAGCTAAATTCATGCCATCTCATAAAAGTAGTCAGCAGGAAAAAGCCATCCTTCCTAAACTTAAAATGTAAGGAACATTAATCTTCAACCACCTACAAGTATCGAGGACAAATGTACCACTCTCCTTGCTCCTTCTTAACTCAAGAATAACAATAAACCTTACTCTCTGAAACAATAAAAGAAACAGGAAAGAGCTTCAATGGCAGCTCTGTGTCATTAGTGGACAATGAGAAAAGATGAGAAAACGTACACTATGTTGACACAAATGTGCCTTCCCCTCTAGAACCCACATCTCCTGAAAGCTTTTCTGTTAAACTTCCCTCCAGTTCACCACCATTAAGCACAAAAAAGTCTCAAAAGAAGCAAATTCAATATCTGAGCGGAAACAAACAAGAACCCAAAGAATTGTTGCCTTAAAATATATTAAGTCCACCTGTGGTCAATAAAAATATTCTTGCTGGGGGGAGGGCAGGAAAAGCCCCTACAAGTCAATTGTCAACAGTGACTGTACCTTTACTGCTAGCTATTACCCACTTAAACTCCCTCTAAAATTTGCTAGCCTCTTGATTTCTGAAGTGGCACTCAGTGCCTCAGTCAAGCTGCCTGCTCAGCTCCTGACCTTCCCACTAATGGCTGTTATTTGTGGGAGGCTTAAGGACAATGTCAATAGCAAGCTTCCTCCTCCTTCCACTCAGGCTCTGTTGTATCACTTTGCCTGTGTGTTTTTTTGCCTGTGTGTTCTCTCTTGCCTCTCACTCGCCCTCTCCTTGTCTCTTTCCCCCCTCCTTCACGCCCTCTTCCTCTTTTCTAGCCCCACCCCTTTTTTCTATCCGTCCTGCAGTCCTCTTCTTTCCCAGGTATCCTACTCACAACCCTACACACACACTAACAACACAAAAATCAACTGGCATGCAGCAGCAAGCACCTGCAGTAATAGACTCTTTTATTAAAACTGTTATTCTGCAAGACTTGAAATTCCCCGTGGACTGGGCCATGTCAAAGCCGATATAATTAACTAGAGGCTCAGCAACGGATCAATTACCAGACAAGCAAGTGATAGTGAAATCAATGAAAGATCATCAGCCACATTATCAGTGTTGCAACTCATTAGGGCAAAACTGAGAAATGTGCTCAAAGCGAGCCCAAGCAAGGTGGCATTACAAAACAAAGGGCTAATTTGGAGACCCTGCTGTGAACAATCTGTAACAGAATTAGCCTTTTTTCCCCCTAAACTGCACAGCTCCGTAACTAAATGTGACAGACTGAGAGAAGCAGTTTATTAAGACACCAACCCCAAGTTTATTTAGTTCATAAACTCTCTCCTAGAAAATCAATACAGTCTGTACAGGGTTATTAGGCTGACTAGCTAATACATCCAAATCTAGTCTGCCCAGCCAGCAGTCTTCTGACAAAATGCTACCCAGAATAGGCAAACTGAGCTCTTTCAGATATCAAGGACTGAGGTGGCCCTGGCTGAAACAGGTCTGCAATATAACATGTTATTGCCACAACACAAGCCTTAAAAACAGCAGGATATCTTTCTAAGGTTTAAAAAATATTTTTTTCATAACAAATATACAGTAGTGCACCTGCTAAATGGATTTGCTCAAACAAAATCTTAACTACTTTGTAACACAAGTTTACAAAGAGGACAAGCTTTGTTACAAAAAGAGACAATTAATCCAGACTCAATAATAAATAAGATTTTAAGTTTCTCTAACACTCATTTTAACATAACTATTTGAAAAGAACATTTGACCCCTCTATAAATCCCCAAGATACATGATCTGAACTTCCACATAGAACATACTGTGTAGAATATTTGATGTTAGGATAATTTCTATCTAACAACTGGGACACCTGTATCGTTTTACAGACACAGGTACAGGTACAAAAAAATACACCTACAAGGCACAAATACGTCTTTTGAGTTTTTTTCCACTGGCTACGTAGTCTGACAATTATGGAATAACTCTCTGGAATCATTTATATGAAAATTATTTAAAACTAGGAGGAAGAAGACAAGTATTACTTCCACAATAATTGCTTTTTGCTGCTGATTCTGAGTATTTCAGGTTAAAGAATCAGAAGTACTTAAATGCCATCTGTTGGCTTTCCCACATTTACTGATAGTGAGAGATGGACCATGGAGATTATGGAGTCCACCAAACTAGGTTTCACTGTATCCAAGTTAAAGACATTGTGGGAATGTGACTACCTCCCCCATATCACACCACATAAGCAAAACTATACTTACACAAAGTAAGAAACTCAAAAGCATTTTACAATGGTAAAATAGATTGGAGAACTGAAGGGAAAAAACACAATGGCTCTGAAAGTGATTTCTGATGTTGACAATGTTTTAACATTTAAAATCTTCCAAGAAAAGGAATGCACTATAACATGCCTTTCATACTCTAATACACTAAATCCTAAACTTAAAAAGAAATCTTTATTTTCATATAACTATAGTAAAATTCAATTTATAGATTGCTGTAATTAAACATTTTCCCTGTAACTTTTGAGCTGACACCTTATTAAGCATTTCATAGCTCATGTTTTTGAGTAATCTGTAAAAAAGTCAGACATATATATTCTAAACCTGTGCTATAGGTGCCATGTTTTGGATAGTAATTAAAAGTTGTAATTGCAGGGAAATTTTACTTTTTAAAACCTTTTTGCATATAATTACACACTGTGCATGCACCCTCAATGAGATCCAATTAGTTACAAAAAATTTGCATTTCAGTTAGTGTGGGATAACAAGACTATAGGGAGGCACAATGCAATTCCACCAGCAGAGTAAAAAAGTGTGTTCTTTCTTGTTAGCTCTGTAAGCAATAATTCCCACAACCAACTGTTTAAAATGTTACTGATCTTTTTAGTACTTGAGTATTACGGTGGGTTTTGGGTTTTCCCCTCCATTTTCTAAAAAAAAAAAAAAATCACACGTTGGTATAAAAAATTAGCCACAATGAATACATGAAAACGCAAGTGAGCAAAGAATTTTGTTTTGCATGTATGTTTGTTGGGTGTTTTCTTTGAGGGGAAGGGTATATAGCATATGTTTACTTCTTTCTACTTAATTTCTTTGAAAGCACATTGCTTTCTTAAAATAAGTTATATAACTGCAGGCTAAAAAACCTCATTGAGTTCTATGTAAATATATATGATTTTATGATAAAAGCACACATTTGCTGCACTGAGAAAGTACTCTAGGATTTTTATTTTTTCTGTCTCGAACAATGTAAATCCTGCACAAATATAAAATAAATGTGTAGTTTATGTATATAATTTAATAAGCATCTCTAGAACTTCTGCTGGTTCACAGAACAATACCTGTAATTCCCTGGGTTCACTTCAGCAACTGTTAACAGATTCTATAATCGGCAATGTGCTCTGCCTTTGCTCTTCTTTTATTCACTATTCATTTTCAAGGCTTGGTTAAGTACAGAGCTGGGTTAAAGATCAGTGGTTTTTCATGTGACACATGCTGGTATTCATCTAATGGCTTGTCAAGACAAAACTGTCCCTGTTCTTGCCAAAATAATAAAAATGACGCTCCACGTCGCATGACAATCAGCACTTCCTTATGGCGAAACAACTCAAGCTTTTGTAATTCATTTATTTTATAGAAAAAAAATGTTAAAAACTGGCTATCCAGTCTTGTATGTGGAACCAGGTTGCCATTCTTGAAGAAGAGTTTTAAAATGTTTTGCCCTCTCTTAATTCTAGAGCAACATGTAAACTAGTTTCTAATCAAATCAGACTTTACCATATAAAAATAATGCTGAAGTTACAAATTCATATGGCATTAAGGTATATAACTTAATATATGCAAATTATGCAGCAGGCTGGAATCAGTCACAGAGGTGGGGAACCAACTGAGGAAATGTCATTTTCTTGAGAACAAAGTATGGGACTTGCTTTCCAACATCTGTTGGGCTGTGTGAAATGTTAACAGATGTCTTAAATGAAAAAAGGAAAAATAAGTAATAAAGGAAACCTCTTCTGAACAGATAATCCACCCACATTTCCATATTCCTGAGGAAAGAAGTTGACAGCAACCTTTTTCCCTTGTGAAACCTGCCATCCTTACTTTATTGTGTAAAGTTTCATTTTCTATGTGAAGTTAAGGGGAAAAAATTTTTGACTCACTGTAAAGAAATGAATAAAGTAAAACAATAATTTCAACTCAGGTTTTCCCTTTGTAAAAAATTATATCATAATTTAAGCTGCCTGTTTTCCCTGGACTCACATATGTAAATAGATGGAAAGACAGTAAAAACTTCACCTCCTCCCACCCCAAAAAAGACAGTAAAAACTTCACCTCCTCCCACCCCAAAAAAAGAAAACTACACGCACAAAGATGAAACATTACTATGCTTACATTAACTCTGTTGGCATGGAGTAGGAAGGCGGAAAAGTAAAGAGTAGCTTGTAAGATAAAGTTCTGATATGAAGCCATCTCTACTCATAAACGTACTCATCTTCACAATTAAGATTCACCTATCATTAGTCAGGCGTGGTGGCAGGCACCTGTAATCCCAGCTACTCAGGAGGCTGAGGCAAAAGAATCGCTGCAACTTGGGAGGTAGAAGTTGCAGTGAGCCAAGATCACGCCACTGCACTCCAGCCTGGACAACAAGAGCGAAAACTCCATCTTAAAAAAAAAAAAAAGATTCACCCATCATTTACACCTAAGTCCCTGCACTGTCCCACTGGCTCCTAATTTCCTTTCATTACCATACTTATAAGAGATGAAACACTCCCCTTACAACAGACAAATGCTCCACAGCAGTAAAGTCTGATATTCATGAAAAATTTTGGAGAATACTAGTTGGATCCCTGTATTTAAGCTTTAAGGAACCTGGACAACTACTTTCCTAGTTAACAATTCTCTTTTGTGTTTCAATTTATAGATGATCTAGCCAAGCCCAAATGTAGCAGCCTTTAATTCCGATTAACATGTTGATGCATGCATGCCAACTACTGGATCTAACCTAGTGCCTATCTGTGAATGAATGAACTATACACCTATCTGCTTCTATACGTCTTCCTCTTTGGAAACACCTATATTCTATTGCTTATTCTCCTAAAAACCTGGGACATGAATTTGGATTAACAGTTTATAGATGAACAAATTCAAAATGCACTTAAGGGTCATTACAGATTCAAATAAGGAAAGAAAAAGCTTGTGATTTTCAGAAGATTTTTCAGGCTGGCAATCAGAAAAAGCTGATAGAGGAGGCTTCATCAGAACAGCCTGAAGATTTCAAGGGGCAAGATCATGGTCCAAGTTGCAAATAAGACACGAAGGCATGCCTTCAGTTTTCAGTTGGTTTGCTTTTTGCCAAAGTATTGTGAGTACTATATGGTCCAATGTTTACACATAAGAACATGATATCCGAGCCAGTGACAAAAAAAATAATAATAATAATAACCACTCACCTACAGGGAAGGAGAAAGTTTGTGTACTGAAGACTTCATTACATGCCCTTAGAACAAGAGAGTAAAATAGGCCTTCTAATGTAAGGTTGGAGGAGGACCCAGGGTCAAATCACTTTAAACAGTGGCACAAACATCCCCCATAACTAAATATTATCTAAAAGCTTCACCCTTCTCAGCAAAAGGGAGAAACTGGTCTAGCTGACACGTGTGTCTCTACCAACTAAAACAATCAATGTAATACAGTATCTGCTGACAGCCTAATCAGGGTCTCAGTTTCATAGAAACACATCAAGGAAATATCCAAAAGCCATAATCCCTTGATGCACTACAAAAATTTTAAAATAAAAGGATTTGAGTGGGGTATGGTAGATGAGATAGTTTACAAAATGTTAGGGAAATGATGAATCCTTAGACTCAAGATATTTGCAGATAATAAAAGCAGCTGAGGTCAGCATGAATCTTGTGCCTACAAAAGGTCAAACAATTTACCTACCTTGTTTTGGTTTAAAAAAAGAAAGAGTGACTTTATTAATCTTCTCTCAAGTCCAAACAGTAACAGTGGCTTCTTTTTATCAAACCTATATTCAATGTTTTATGAGAACATCTAGAAGGAAAGAACCAGTGATGGCTTTACTTAAATGAATTTAAAACAAACAAACAAAAAAAACGGCTAGGGGCACACACAATGGGAAATTACTTTAACATGAACATGAAAGTTGCAAGAATCACAAAGGTAATGTTAATTTCTTTGTTTTTTGTTTTTGTTTTGAGACAGGATCTCTCTCTGTCTTCCAGGCTGGAGTGCAGTGCTACGATCTGGGGTCACTGCAAGCTCCACCTCCTGGGTTCAAGCAATTCTCCTGCCTCAGCCTACCAAGTAGCTGGGATTACAGGCACATGCCACCACCCCCGGCTAATTTTTGTATTTTTGGTAGAGATGGGGTTTCACCATTTTAGCCAGGCTGGTCTTGAACTCCTGGCCTCAAGTGATCTGCCCGCCTTGCCCTCCCAAAGTGCTGAGATTACAGGCATGAGCCAACATGCCCAGCCAAGGTAATGTTAATTTCCTTACTTACTTCCTTCTAAAGTCTGTGGGCCAAGAAGCTTGCAGCCTCAGTAAAGGTGTCATAATAATGGTTAAAATTACTGTCAGAAAAGAAGATTGAGATTCACCAACATCTAGGAAAATCATGTTGCAGGCCAGGTGCGATGGCTCACGCCTGTAATCCCAGCACTTCGGGAGGCTGAGGCAGGTGGATCACTTGAGAACAGGAGTTCAAGATCAGTCTGGCCAACATGGCGAAATCCCACCTCTACTAAAAATACAAAAATTAGCCAGGCACAGTGGCACAGGCCTGTAATCCCAGTTACTCAGGAGGCTGAAGCAGGAAAATCACTTGAACCTGGGAGGCAGAGCTTGCAGTGACTCAAGATCGTGCTACTGCACTCCATTCTGTTTTTTTTAAAAAAAAGAAAGAAAGAAAAAATAAAATCATATTGCAAGGCAGAGCTCAGTACCTTACAAAATGTTTATAAAACCAGAGACTATTTTTTATTGTTATTGATTATTATTATTTTTTTTTTAGACAGAGTCTTGCTTTATCACCCAAGCTGGAGTGCAGTGGTGCAATCTCGGCTCACTACAACCTCCGCCTCCCAGGTTCAAGCAATTCTCCTGCCTCGGCCTCCTCAGTAGCTGGGATTACAGGCGTGCGCCACCATGCCTGGCTAATTTTTGTATTTTAGTAGAGATGGGGTTTCACCATGTTGGTCAGGCTGGTCTCGAACTCCTGACCTCATGATCCGCCTCCCTCAGCCTCCCAAAGTGCTAAGATTACAGGCGTGAGCCACTGGGCCCAACCTATTCATTTTTTTTCTTTTTGAGATGGAGTTTCACTCTTGTTGCCCAGGCTGGAGTGCAATGGCACGATCTCAGCTCACCACAACCTTTGCCTCCCAGATTCAAGCAATTCTCCTGCCTCAGTCTCCTGAGTAGCTGGGATTACAGGTATGCGCCTCCATGCCCAGCTAATTTTGTATTTTTAGTAGAGACAGGGTTTCTCCATGTTGGTCAGACTGGTCTCAAACTCCCAGCCTCAGGTGATCCGCCTGCCTCAGCCTCCCAAAGTGCTGGGATTACAGACGTGAGCCACCATGCCCAGCTCAGCCTATTATTTTTTAAGAGATAGGATCTTGCTCTGTTGGGGCTACAGTGCAGTGCACAATCATAGCTCACTGGAACCTCAAACTCCTGGCCTCAAGCAACCCTCCCATCTCAGCCACCACACCTAGCTTTTTTTTTTTTTTTTTTTTTTTTTTAAAGATGGGGTCTTGCTATGTTACCCAGGCAAGTCTGGGAACTCCTACCCTCAAGCAATCTACTAGCCTTGATAGAGACTATTTATATGCATATATATTTAAATCGAAAAATGTTGAAACAAAGCAAATGTTCATGAACTTAGAGATTGTCTTCTAAATTAAGAAACCCAAAAGAAGCCAGAAACCTATTAACGGTAAGTTAAAAATATGAACACTTAACAGGTCACTTAGAAGATCTGCATAGTGATTGTCTTTGGTGGAGAATTGTGGCTGGGCTAAGGGACACTTTTGGGGCTCAGGTAGTGTTATGTATCTCCATCTAGTTGGTGGTCCTGGGTATATTCATTGTGTAAAATTTATCAGGCTGTACGCTTTTATTTGTGTACTTTTCTGTAAGTATGTTAAACTTCAGTTTTACAAGTTTACTATTAACACTATTAATATAGTACTACTATTAAAATAGCAAAACAATAAACTAGCCCTAGAACAATATGAAAGAAAGAACAGAAAAAGAAAAAGAGAAGTAAGTGCAGGTGGGGAGAGAAACAATAGAAGGCAGATACTTTATCACATTCCAAATCATTCAAATAACCATCATTAAATCTACTTTCCATGATTTCTTCAGGGGCAAGAAGTGTTAGGAAGCAAGTAAATATCTGAGTTTCACAGAATGAGGATGAGTATGAAAGACAGTAAAAGAGTGGCAGAAAGAATAAGTGAGAGAAATATCTTAACTAGGTAGTCAAAGCATGCAAGTGTGTCCAAGTAACTTAAAGGGGAAAAAAAAAAACACAACATACCTCAATTTGAGATGTATCAACCCCACAACATGGGACCTTGAAATATGCTGGCCAGTCTTGCTCACTAAGCCTGTCCTCTGATTTGTAATTAAGGCTATGTGGAGGTGGAGTAGGCCCAAGGTGTGCCTATTGAGAGATTGGGAAAGGAAATTACATATGCCCAGATAGTATTACTTAAAAGCACTGAGTACATCAAAACTTCTTTTTAAGAAATTGCAAATATAACACACCAATGACGAACTAAACATATATATATATATATTTTTTTTTTGAGACGGAGTCTTGCTCTGTCACCCAGGCTGGAGTGCAGTGGCGTGATCTCGGCTCACTGCAAGCTCCGCTTCCCGGGGTCACGCCATTCTCCTGCCTCAGCCTCCCGAGTAGCTGGGACTACAGGCGCCCGCCACCACACCTAGCTAATTTTTTGTATTTTTAATAGAGACAGGTTTTCACCATGTTAGCCAGGATGGTCTCGATCTCATGACCTCGTGATCCGCCCACCTTGGCCTCCCAAAGTGCTGGGATTATAGGCGTGAGCCACGGCACCTGGCCCTAAACACAGTTTTAAAGAGTTAATAGTTTCTAAGGCTGATAGTAGCCAACCGCTAAATAAACTTTGGTGAGAACTAAAGTAACAAAGTGGGAATAACTGAATAATTTGCTAATTGATAATGGATACACTTTTGGCCTGCCTAGCTCAATTTCTTACTCCCTTTTCTTCCACTTAATATGACACTTTTAACTGCTGTTAGGGAATACTAATCACCACCTCCCCACCCCCCTACCCTACTCCCTTGCCAAGTACAAGAAGCTGCAGAGAACACAAAAGTTAAGACACATTCCTTGCTCACAAGTTTACAATCTAGTACAAGAGATAAGCCATGAACAAAGCAACCTTAACAAAAACAGAATGGGAAATGAAACGAGCGCAGAATTCCACAGAAACTTAAGAGATTTCTTCCAGCCAGTGTGGCTTAAAAAAAAAAAAAAGCTTCTACGCCGAGGCAGGTTTTGCTCTCGCACTGAGCGTCCGGATTATATTCCTAGAGAAGTAATACAGTTTGACTGGAACATAAGGGAAGATGTACATAGAAGAACAATGAATGAAATGGATGCAGTGGTTGATAGGAACTATTATAAAAGTAAGGGCCCTATACTCCACTACAAAGAGTTGCTATTTAGCCTATTATCCACCAACAGTCCAAACTACTAAAAGCTTCTCAACAGCAGTAACGTCTGATCATTATTTTACTCCAAGAAGATTTATCTGGCAACAGTATGACAGATGGACTGAAGTGTGAAAAGACAAAAGTGGGGTCCAGTTAGGAAGACATTAAAATAGGCTGGGCACGGTGGCTCATGCCTGTAATCCCAAACTGTGGAAGGCCAAGGCGGGCAGATCACCTGAGGTCAGGAGTTCAAGACCATCCTGGCCAAAATGGTGAAACCCCATCTCTACTAAAAATACCAAAAAAAATCAGCCAGGTGTAGTGGTGCATGCATGTAGTCCCAGCTACTCGGGAGGCTGAGGCAGAAGAATCAGCTGAACCCAAGAAGCAGAGGTTACAGTGAGCAGAGATTGTGCCATTGCACTCCAGCCTGGGCAATAAGAGCAAAACTCCATCTCAATCAATCAATCAATAATCTGGGTAAATTACTGGCAACAGGGCTGGAAAAACAAAAAGGACAAGATACAAAAGATACTGTAAAGATAAAATCAAGGGGACCAGAATGACTGTAACAAATGAGAAGTGTCAACAATGACACTACAGTTCTAATAGTCTGAGCACAGGAAAATGGTAGCATTATCAACAGAAAGGGGGGTGAACTATTTTGTGAGAATATGTATCAAGTTCAGTATGGGGGATCAGCAGATCATGCAGATAACCAGGCAACTAGAAATGTTAGAAAACTGACTGACACTGAAGTTACCACATCCAGCAGCCATCTACACAGACCTGACCCAAGAGATAAACAAGTGGCCAAGGTCAGTATCTCAGGGGATACCCATGGTTATTAGGGGAAAAAAAAGAAGGAACAGAGGTAACAGGAGCATTGTGATTGTCCCACATTCCACATGATAAGGGAAAACAGTTGACAGAAGGTAGGATGCTTGAGAGTTTTAAATGATCTAAAACAACAAGACTTATATTTAGGGTATGGTTAAAACCAAGTGAAATAGTAAGTAGAAGCAAACACAGTAAGAACAAACCAAAAGGCATGGGAATAATAAATACCTAAATCAGAATAGTGCTTAAGGATGGAATATGGGGAAAGGTGGATGGGGAGATTGACAGTGAGTGACACAGTACAATTTAAATGGTAACCTTAGTCTTCAGATGTGTTTGTACATATTAGTTCCTAAACTTGGGTCAATGGGTGTTCAACATACTGTTCTTTATGCATATTTGTGGCTGAAATATTTTATTAGGCTTTGTGCCATAAGAGTGAATGTCTTTGTAGATTGATAGGTATACAGAATCCATATTGCAGAAGAGTTAAGAAGTAAGCAAATTGTGAAGACAAAGAGGCAGAAAAGATAAAATATTCTTTGGAGAAATTCTGCAAAGAAAACAAGTAAGAGAAACGTGGTCTGAAAAGTTAGAGGAGCTCGGACAGGTTGTGTTCATAAGTTGGCAGTTTGTTTTTCACTACGGGGAAAAAAGAGACTATCACAGGCAAAGGGGACGAAACCAGCAGAGAAAAGGATATTGAAGATCTAAGCCAGAGGGAAAATGGTATGAAAGGGTCCGAGGAGAGAATATGATCAAGAGCACAAATGAAAAGGGTGCCCCTGGAGGGAGAAAAAAGAAACTCTTTTTTTCCCTCAGAAACCAAAGGTAAGAGATACAGAAAAAAAAAAATCTGTGGTTAAGAAATACATATATTAAAACTGCTCACGTTAGAAAACCAGTTTATTACCAGTCTCTTCCACTAAATTGTACACTTCTTAAAAGGGACAGAATTTTTATTTGCTAATTCACGGTCTAACAGGGTGCTCAATAAATGAGAAAAGTAAAGATGGGGCTATGTGGTGAGGGAGACCTGATAGGAAGGAATCAAGGAGTACCAGAAGGAAGAAAAGGCTGGGTCCAACTGGAAAGGGTAAAATGAAACTCTGCTATAATCCCAGCACTTTGGGAGGCCGAGGCGGGCGGATCACCTGAGGTCAGGAGTTTGAGACGAGCCTGACCAACATGGAGAAACCCCGTGTCAACTAAAAACACAAAATTAGCTGGGTATGGTAGCACATGGCTGTAATCCCAACTACTCAGGGGCCTGAGGCAGGAGAATCTCTTGAACCCGGGAGGCGGAGGCTGCGGTGAGCCAAGATCACACCATTGCTCTCTAGCCTGGGCAACAAGAGCGAAACTCTGTCTCAAAAAAAAAAAAAAAGAAACTCTGCATCAGTAAGAAATGAGTAACAGAAATGGCAAATAGCAGAACTCAGCCTGGGTTCCCACAAAAGCGTGAGAAATAATAAACAAGCTGACTGGGTCCAAGAAAGTATAGCTCAGAGTTCCCAGTTTGGGAAGTGAAATACTTAGAACCAGCAAGGAGTTCTCGACACAAAGAGAAAAATACCTTGCTCTGAAACATACACCATTCCAGGTGCAGTGGCTCACACCTGTAATCCCAGCACTTTGGGAGGACAAGGCAGGTGGATCACTTGAGGTCAGGAGTTCAAGACCAGCCTGGCCAACATGGTGAAACCCCATCTCTACTGAAAATACAAAAATTAGCCAGGAGTGGTAGTACATGCCTGTAGTTCCGGCTACTCAGGAGGCTGAGGTACGAGAATCGCTTGAACTCGGGAGGTGGAGGTTGCAGTGAGCTGAGATCACGCTACTGCGTTCCAGCCTGGGTGACAGAGTGAGGCTCTGTCTCAAAAAAAAAAAACAACAATAACACATATACCTTGATGGGTAATACTATGTTATAAATCATCGTCATTATGCAGCATTCTCATAGTGTGTAGTTCTTACGAAGAAAATAAAGTAAAACACTGAGAACTGATTTTGGATGAAACTAGTCTTTATTTAGGTTTCCCCAAATTCAAAGTGTTTAGTATGTAGCGTTCTAATGTCTATGAATTTATTTCTGGCTAGGAAATTCCCCAAAGCCAACAAAAATCCAAATACTTTATGCTATGTCACCTATGTGATTTGAACAAAGGCATAAAAGATGTGGAATAATTTCACTTCATTAATAAACATAAGACAAAGCTGAAGAGAGCCAAGTTCCACTCCTTATTGTCCGATTCCTGTCTCCAGAACTGCAATTGTGGTCCAAAGTCACACCAGCTTTCTGCCCAATTAGTGAGGTCTGCATTAGCAGAACTCAGTACTTCTAGTCCCGAATCCCTCTAGAGAGCAGCGAAATGATGGGTTCCATCACCTGGCCAACATCAGTAACCGCCAGAGTCACCTTAGGGACACAGACAAAGACATTCATCTACTGTACTGGCAGCCCCTACAGCCTGCCTTCCTAACAGAGTCCTTTCTGTGAAGACCACTATCTAAGTGACCTGTCATAGAGCTTTATAAAGCAGCATTAATACTGTGGGCCAAAATGAGATTGATCTTTGAGCTTCGTGGTCTCCTGTTGTCAACAGTGCATTATAAAACCAATACTAAATACTTTATAAACAGGTCTCCCTACAGTATATTAGAAAAACAGTGCATATTTCATGCCCCATAGTTAGGTAGCCACATATCCATCAGACAAATAAATTATTTATTAGGTGCTCAGAAGTGCAATAAGAGTCAATAAACTAACTTCTGGATACTTATAAGCTACTATTTCACTGGAAATTGTACCTGAATGAGAAAACTGTCTCACTAACTGAATAGGGGGTGGAAATACCTCAGCTCTCTCAAGTGTACTGTCAGAAGGAAGCATGGGCCTCATGAGTGAGAAAGGACAAAATCCCCACACCCTGAAAAAAGTCCTAGTTATTAAATTACAAAGAAAGCGTCATCCAACCCCACGCTCATTTCTTTTCTCTTGTGTACAGATTCCTCTGGTTCTACCATCCTTGGAGACAGCTCAGGGAAATAAAATTGGTGGAAAATTTCTAGCACACCCTGAGACAGGCCAGATGACAACCACCAATAATGGTTTGCATTTGACATCTCCAAAGAAACTACACAATGACTTGAGTGTACCAGCTTTCCGCCACATGCATAGCATAGAATTTTGAATTTATGAATCTAGGGTTCAGAGTAGACTTTTCTCCCCCCATGTTTGGTTAAAGCTCCTAAGCCTACAGACACCCTGTGCTCTGTCCAACATTATAAGGCATCTCTTTCCTGGCTTTACCCCTCTGAAAGAGGACCTTCCATTCTAGAATGTATTCCAGCCCTTCGAGAAGAAGAATTTCCTCAGAGGGAGTTATTTCTGAAACTATCAGAGGCGTGGACCTTTGTGTAGTATTGTGGGTGTCATGGTTTCACATGTTGGCCACATTAATACCGGAGAGCAAGCATCTGTAACCCACAGCTGTGTGTGCTCCAGCCCCAAAGCACCCGCAGGGCTGATGCCAATGCAAACCACTCTTCCCATCCCACATCTGAACCACACTGGTTTTCTTCAGGAGCCAGAGTCTGAGATACAGTTCTGAAAATGAAGGTTTGGGGTTCTTTCCATTCACATGATGGGTACAGGGTGTTGAGAGGAATAGTGCCAGATGTACTGGCTCCTTTTTTCTCCCCCATTCCATACCAAGTGAATAAACCATAAAGAGGCTTATGGTGTCAAAGGGTATTTCAAAATACCCCAGGGAAAAAACCTAAATGGATAAATATATAGATTTTGTTCACACTGTTCTCAGTTTTTTCCCCCACCATCTTATACTTTTATTCCTATAGGCTGCAGTTATTAAGGTTGAAAAATATTTTATGTCGGTAGGAAAAGTGGAACTAAAGGAGAAACATGGGAGAGACTTAGTTTCACATCACTTTCTCAAAAAAGACCTCCCAAATCCTACAAATAATGAATGCTAATGTAAAAATACAGGAGAAGACTGGTTTCTGTATTACTTTTGCTACTACAACCACTACAGCTAAGATGATTATTCGTATTAATGAGTTTGGTATGTAGACAAACTATAAAAGACGCAGTCTCTGACCTCAAGTACTTATCTCTGTCTTTTGGGATTTACTCCTCCTGCTAGATTTACTTTTATTCTTCATACCCTTGCCCAGAGGAAGTGATCATCACTCAGGACTTGGAGCATTTCCATGGGTGGGGTTTAAATATGACAATGAGAAGAAAGAGAACTTTTGCCCTTGGACACAGACAACACTGGCCCCAAAGCTCAGGATGTCTAGTTTGTGGCAAGGAGAAATATAAACTCCCTGTGAAATTTTTACACTGATTTCACTGAGCTTCATCAGAAAAACTGTGTAAAATGTGGAAGTTTATAATATTTCAGTGCTTTATCACATCATGCCCACATATGCAAACAGTATCACTATACATGAATGAACTTAGTAAACAATTTCTCTTCATCCTTTATAGTGTTATTTACATTTTGTGTGTGTGCTTATAGCATATATAGAAGAAATATATCCAGGAAATCAATTTTGCCAAGTGGTTAAGTGTCAGAGTTCTGCATTGAAATTTCTTGGGTTTGAATAATTGCAGAACCTTTTACTAATTGTGTGATCTTAGCAAGTTACTTAGCCAAAGTTCTTCATCTCTAAAGTGGAAATAAAAGTATCTGTTCACAGAACTGTTGTGAAGATTAAACATTTTTATTAGTGCAAAAGGTTTAGCCAAGCACCTAGCATACAAGTACTAAAATATCAGTTGCTGCGTATGTATGTGTGTGAAAAGAGATTTCAAAGTAGAAGCCCACAGGCCAAGTTTGGCTTCAGATGTGTTTTGCTTGGCTCCTTCTAAGTGAGTGTGTATGAGTGTGCATATGTTTAATTAATGACCAACATGTAAAACACAAGAAATTTTAAATTAAAATATGGATGTTCAGCTGCTGAGGGAATGGGCAGGGAGAGGCAAAAGGTGAGGCGTTAAAGAATTAAAGATACGGCAAGAGAAACGTATATTCCTTTGTGACAACAATCAGCAGGGGAGGAGTAGAAACAGCTCTCTGCAGCACATGCTTTCATTTTATACCCTACCAGGTTCTCGCACTTCCTTTACTTGCCTGGGCACTATTGCCATCTAAGTTCATGACCCCTGGCCTACAAGCATCCATTAACTTAGCATAGAGAGTTCATTCACACATAAATGAAAGTCATATTTAAATAGAGTATCAAGTACCAAAATGTTTTCTATTATGCCTGCCTCTGATGAAAATAACAATGAATTGCATTCCATTCCTTTTGCATTTTCCTAAACCCTATATTGTTTACTGTAATATATATAAGGAATAAGTAAACCCATTACATGTGACTGTATCAGGGGCCCCGCTACAAGTACAGACATGGGCTTTGAGACAGCTATTTTTTCAGTAAAAAATAGCTAAAGCAAATATATTTGAGAACCACTGTTACTGAAAAAAAAGGTTGAAAAGAAAAAAAATATATTGATATTGTGAATACATGAAACAAGTAGTATAAAGCCTGGACCCCTTGGCTTCTGCAGCCTGACACACACAGAATTGGAAGGTCATACCAAAAAATTTTAGGAAACAGATCTAATCCCACTGCTTTACAATACAATCAAGGAAACTGAGGCAAAGTCAAATAATAAACTGGTAGCAAAGCCTGGACCATTTTTCAGGAATTGGTTCTCCTAACTGTGTTTACACCAGAGCCCAAAGCAGTCACCCACGAGGTTGATAATCTAGTAGTATACCAGATTTACTCTTTGTGACTTGTGAGAACCGACTATTAAATTTTTAGGAAACTTGCAAGCCAGTTGACTTCATATTGGCCATGTTGAACCTGACTGCAATCAGCGTCGGAGCCCCCCACATGTAACTCCATAGCCTTATTAAACTCGCTTTTGTTCTTTTTTGTTTGTTTGTTTTTTGAGTCAGGGTCTTGCTCTGTCACCAAGGCTGGAATGCCGTGGTCCAATCTCTGCTAACTGCAACCTCTGCCTCCTGGGTTCAAGGGACGCTTAAGCCTCAGCCTCCACAGTCACTGGGATTACAGCCATGTAATCCCACCATGTCTGGCTAATTTTTGTATTTTCAGTAGAGACAGGGTTTCACCATGTTGGCAGACTGGTCTTGAACTCTTGGCCTCAAGTGATCTGCCCTCCACAGCCTCCCAAAGTGCTGGGATTACAGGAGTGAGCCACTGCGCCTGGCCTAAACTTTTGTTTTTTAATTAAAAAAAAATTAATCCATGTAATTGAAAAAGAATTATACTTTCCACGTAACATATATTAAAACATCTGAAATTCTTTCCATTTTTAAAATATACAAAATATCACACCACGCAAAGAAATATAAAGTATACTATGAAAGTATAGATTATTAAAATTTTACAAACACAACCACTGCTTGAGATGTTGACATTTGGCCAAGTTAGGCATCTTCACAGGGTACATAAATAATTAAGTGTTTGTCCTTGTACCCACTTCTAGAGATTTGAGAAATTTCATGACAAGTATGAAGAAAACCAAGCCAGACTCTTAGGAGTTACAGAATAAATCTACACGTAAATGTGGACTTCTTACTACGTACAAGACACTGTAAGCTTTATAAAAGATACAGTTACAGTAAAGTCTCAGCATCCAGAGCTCTTAGGAAATTAATCATTCTGGATGGGCACAGAGTCAGGGAGATGGAACTTTATTGAGCACCTGTTGTGTGCCAGGTACTATGCAAAACATAAAATATTTTTTCATTCATTCTTCATAGGTCCTATGAGATAGGTATTATTATTCTCATTTTACCAATAAGGAAATCGAAGCTAAGAGAGTTTAGTCACTTGGCCAAAGTCTTACATTAAGTGTCAAAGTGGGAATTCAAGACCAAGTTGGTCTGATTTCAAAATATGTGCTCATCCAAATATCCAGCATTGCCTCTTCAGGTTTCTACCATTTCAGACAAGAATTTTCTGAAAAGGTGCTGCATATTACCCTGTCTTAAGCAGGACATATCTTTCTTGATAATTAAACATCAATTAATATCTTTAGGCTTCTAAGTGCTTAGGGCCTCCTATTTGACTTGGCATGGGGAAGAGGAGCTCTGGGAATGCCCTATTTTTTTTAATTCAACAATCTACCATTTTATCCTTTCAGAGTTAGTTGTAATTATTAATTGTTTGTCTAATATTTGCTTTCTTCCCAGTTCTAGAATTTGCTATTTTATTTTACTATGAGTCTTTCCAAGGGAATCTTAAGTAGTCATTAAGAAGAATGAAAAAAACTGTTAAGTACAGATAAGCAACATCTCCAAACAAAACATGAGTAAAAGACAAGATGCAGAACAGTAAATACCATGTACTATCATTGATGGAGAAAGAGAAAAACAGGAGAAAAAGAGAATAGAAAAGAAAAACTGAGGAGGTAACAAATACTTCTAAATTGGGGCTAAGCTATAGCTAGAAATACCTTTAAGGATCTGGCAAAATAAGGCTGGGTGTGATGGCTCATGCTTGTAAACCCAGCACTTTGGGAGGCCGAGGCAGGAAGACTGTTTGAGCCTAGGAGTTCAAAACCAGTCTGGGCAATGTGGCAAAACCCGTCTCTACAAAAAATACAAAAATTAGTTGGGCATGGTGGTATGTGCCAGTGGTCCTAGCTATTCCAGAGGTTGAGGTGGGAGAGTCACCTGAGCCCGGGGTGGTCAAGGCTATAGTAAGTCCTAATGGTGCCACTGTACTCCAGCCTGGGCGACAGAGTGAGACACTGTCTTAAAAATTAAAAAAGAAGGAATCTGGTAAACAGAAAAAAAGGAGAATCTGGCCAGGTGCAGTGGCTCATGCCTGTAATCCCAGAACTTTGGGAGGCCGAGGTGGGTGGATCACTTGAGGTCAGGAGTTCGAGACCAGACTGGCCAACATGGTGAAACCCCATCTCTACCAAAAAATACAAAAATGTAGCCAGGCATGGTGTCAGGCACCTGTAGTCCCAGCTACTCAGGAGGCTGAGCAAGAGAATTGCTAGGACCCAGGAGATGGAGATTGCAGTGAGCCAAGATCAGGCCACTGCACTCCAGCCTGGGCCATAGAGCGAGACCGTCTGAAAAAAAAAAAAGCAATGGAACATTTGTTTTCTCTGTGTAAGCTTCTGTACTCTTTTTTTTCACTTTTTACACTACATATATATACATATATATACATATATATGTGCAATTAACAAAATGAAAAAAAATTTAATATATAGTGATGGCCCTGAAAACCAAAGAAAGTTTTGGAATATTCAGGTTCAAAGCAATATATGGGGGAATGACTATCTTAGAAGTTCAGTATGTAAGCTTGCAAGCTTTGTTTCATTCTCCAGGATGCTCAAATCACAGGTCCTACCTGCTTTTCAACTGTGTTCATATTAGCCCAGTATGAATATTTAAAACAAAGTCCTCTAATTTCACATCATTTACCGTATAGCTAGAGAGACTATATGTACATGTACAGGTTAAATAAAAGATGTAAACAACCACTCTCTTACAAAAGTAGAAGTCTACAAATCAGTACATGTGTTGTTAGTTATAATACATCCAGGAGTATACGTTATTTGGTTAAAAGAGCAGGTTGGGCCAAGATTCTTAGACTGAGGAAAATATCAAAAGGCAAAGAGAAGACACCATTCCAAATGGGTGGGGAAGCACAAATAAAAGTATAATAATCCCAGCACCTTGGGAGACCAAGGCAGGAAACTCAACAGCTTGAGCCCGCGAGTTTGAGATCAGCCTGGGTAACAGAGTGAGATCCCATTGCTACAAAAAAATTAAAAATTAGCCAGGTGTGGTGGTGCATGCCTGTGGTCCCAACTACTCAGGTCCCAACTACTGAGGTGGGAGGATTATTTGAGTCTGGGAGGTTGAGGCTGCAGTGAGTCATGATCATGTCACTGTTCTCCAGCCTAGGCAAGATAAAGAGATCCTGTGCTTTAAAAAAAAAAAAAAGTAAGTGTAAGGATGCACTGTTCCTTGGATAGATGCAAGATATTAATTAATAAGACATGAGATTAGAAAGAGAATATACAGGCAAACTGCAGAGGCCTTGAAATTTGGACTTCAAGTTTCTGAACACAATAGTTAAGTAACGGAAGTTATGTTTCATCTAGGAATGGTGTACAGAATGCAGCAGAAAACAGACATCGAAGCCAGAAGTACTAAATTAGGGGATTTGTTTGTATGCAAATATTCCCCTAGAACGTAAGCTCTAAGAATGAGGAATTTCATCAGTTTTATATTCATTTATACTGCATGCATTTACACTTGAAACTATAGTAGACACTAACAGGAAATGGACAGCCCATCACAGAGCATGAGGACCAATGGTCCTAGCTATTCCAGAGGTTGAGGTGGGAGAGTCACCTGAGCCCGGGGTGGTCAAGGCTATAGTAAGTCCTAATGGTGCCACTGTACTCCAGCCTGGGCGACAGAGTGAGACACTGTCTTTAATTAAACTAGGTAATTGTGAGAAATAAATTAACAATTTAGAGTTCTGTTTTTTGTTTTAAAGAATCTACGAGAACTGATGCCTAAATTAATTTTAGTTCTAAGGGAAAATAAGCTAATTAGAAGATTTCTAGTTGGAAAAAATGGTGAAGGCAGAGATATACTTTGATACTTATATTTGTACCAATACATGTACTATACAGTTAAAATATTTCTATTTAAAATATTTTCTGAAATTGAAAATGGCTGAACACTAAAATTAAGCTCTATCTTCAATTCTCTACCATCTACTACTGACTGGCATCGCATCCAACAGCATATGGCTTCACCACTCATCTCTGAACTAGTCATGTCATTCCCCTTACAGAGCCTACTTTTGCCTTGCATTATGGAGATGTTATATGTAATCTATACATTTGACCAGGGGATCATCTATCCTGTCAGATGGGAATGGGCATCCCTCCAGAATGCATGACATACCCAATGAGCAAATGTAAGAGATCTCTCAAACAAACTCTACAATCTGCCAGATTTCTACAACAGAATATCCTTCTTACTTAGGTCCCAAGTTCAGTATCTCTGAATTAGACCGTAACACGTTCTTGCCAAAACTGCTGCCACCCTGTTTCAACTTTTTGTTAATGAACTATTAAGCCTCCCACTGATCAAGGCTTGAAAGCAAATTCATGTCTGCTTCACCACTATATTCCTACCATGATTGGCATGCTGCCACATATTCAGAAATGTTGAAAAATTTGGGTGAATGAATGAACACAAGATGAATAAATGAATGATTACAGTAAGACAGAAGTTTCTGGCCTAGGGAGATGAATTCAGGAGATGCTTCCATTGACTGGAACCTCAGCAGCGATGGCAGGCATTGCTAACCGAGTACAGAGTTTTTTCTTTTTTCTTCTGGCCCACCTCAGACTCTCAAAGTATTCATCAACCATCAGTCTAAATTCACAAGATTAAATATATCTGTCATCCCAGAATTATACCTTTTTTTAACATTCCAAATTGGTATCATTTAAAAGCTTTTCCAGGTGAGCACAAGAAAACATTTAAAATATCACTGAAGTCTAAAAAAAAAGCTACAAAACTGTGAAAACTTAATTCTAAAATATTCTCTTCAATCATATTGAAAATGGTTTTAAAAAAAAAATCCCTAGTATATTGCGAGCACTAAAGTACTGGATGAGTAAATGTAAACTAAGGAGCTCATGCATTCTCCATGATGGATTCAGCACACAAATGTTACATGCTTTCAAGGAAAACATAGTATCATATCTAAGAGATCAGCAATGAACTCTCTCAAGAAAAGTCTTATCTTTGTTCCCTTTCAAGACATCTCCCTATGTCTCAACTTCCCTTGCATTGCAGATTAATTTTTCTCAAAATAAAAGTAAATATCAAACACTGAAGAGTCATAAATCATATAAAAAGTTATTACATTTTTTCTAGAAATATAAAGCTGCTATCCCAAGCACAATAACATGTATATATATTTAAAGGTTTTTGACAGTTAGTTTCAGCCGGGTGCTGTGGCTCACGCCTGTAATCCCAGCACTGAGGCGGTTGGATCACTTGAGGGCAGGAGTTCAAGACCAGCCTGGCCAACATGGTGAAACCCCATCTCTACTAAAATATAAAAATTAGTCGGGCATGGTGGCAGGCACCTGTAATCTCAGCTACTCGGGAGACTGAGGCAAGATAATTGCTTGAATCCGGGAGGCAGAGGTTGCAGTGAGCCCAGATCGTGCCTGGGCAATAGAGTGAGACTCTCTCTTAAAAAAAAAAAAATTTCATCTTAATAAGATAAAGATCCAGTTTTTCATGTACTGTAACTTGAACTCCTAGCTGAAGACAAAATTAACTGTTGTCTGATGTTTCTAAAAATTTTTTAAAGAAATTACATCTTTTAAAAAATAAGAGATCTGACGATAAAGTGGGTTTACACATTTCAGATGGTAAGCTGTCTTGGCTCATTTTGTTTTATTAAGTTATGTTTTACTAGTGCTTGAACATGATAAACAAACTACTATGAAAAATTAAAGGCTACAATATTTGCAAACGCTTTCACATCCTTTTTAGATAGTCCAAAGCCTACTGCTTTAAATACAATTAACTATAACCTGAAAGTTTAGCTTCAAAGCACATTTAGACTGTATCTTCACAATATTAAAACAACTGATCAATGAAGTCAATGTGTTTGGTGGGCAGTAGTAAGTCAAATGAGACGTTTCATGCTGTTGTACACAAAATAACCAGCTGACTGAAGCTGTGAATCAGTCGTTTAATCTTAGAAGTAAAATTCTTATGCAGTCTTAGAGAACAAGTCATTCTTACAAATTACTTGGCAATCATACATTTTAAATACAGCCTCTCAGACTGCTAGCTTTTCTTAATGACACACAAGTCATAAAATAATCTGCATAGTTTTCTTTTTATTCTAGATTCTCTCTCTAGAAACATATATATCATCAACTAAACAAAATCTTTAAAATAAGAAAGAAAATACAACTTGCCATATTTGTGCATTCCAAAGAAACTACAGGAGTGTGAGCTGGCGCAGCCAATGCTAAATGTATTCCACATGGTTACTAGCCAGTAAGTTTTGAAAAAGGGAGAGAAAATCTGACACTTAGGGTTTCTAAATGAATACAGTGCACTACATTCACTCTCAGTTATGATTCCGGATACACAGTCTAATAGTGATTAAAACTTACAGAACTGCACAGAGCCTAATGTCAGGATGGTTCCATGTCCTTCAACATCATATGAATATCCCAGGTCAAATATAACATGACACTGAAGGTCTGGAAGCAGAGTGGATGACCTGAAACTGTGTATTTTAACAGATCTCACTGACTCCTCTTTTCAATGAGTGTGGGACAGACACAGCAGTTTGAACAATAGCAATGGCTGTTAAGGTAAAGCTGAATCCCAAACATGTAAGCATAAAACTACATTCTTCAAAAAGACTTTACAGTATATTTTATTAAATCCTGAAATGCATGTCCTGGTACATTTCTATATAAATTTGATTTACAAATTCCAGTGAAAATGTGCCACAGCTGGCAGAATAAATTACTGCAATAAATCATTATTAAATAACTGTAAATCTTTGTAATGACATAAAGCCTAACTTTTAAAAGTATGCAGAAGTGAACATTCGGTTCAAGAAAAGCACTCTTCACACGGGAAAGCAAATTACAAAACTTACCATGCCAACACTACAATGTGATTCCGTGACTAAACGGGGAAATAAAATTCACATAAATAGTACTTAAATCTAGAGTGGAGTTGTGTTCACTATTGCATCAAAACAAATTGTATGGCAAGGGGTAAACAGATTCAAGTTTTTAACAGTATCAATCACACTGCCAACTGGTAAGTCTTACATGTACAGATGCATCCAATATTTTGTTAGACAATAAAAGCATATTCCAGGTATCAATCAGCAAGACCAGTTTGTCCCTTCTCTGAAGCTTCATAAATATTTCTTTAAAATAATCTATTTTTCCACTACCACCCTCTCTTCCATATAGAACACCATCCTACTTCAAAATAAACATTAAAAATGTCTATACAGAGTTCTATTCTTTTTGATGTGGAGCAGACGGGTAGTTACAGTAATCCATTACTTTAGATATCACTTGAAGTGAATCACACTGAATGTCTGTGCCTTACTGAGTGCTCCAAAGCCTCCATATGTCAAAGTGCAGACACTTAGTACTTGTGTCACAACCAACGGGGTCCATTGCTCCAGCCCAGACGGGCTCCAGCAAAGCGAGAGGCCTCAGAGTGCCCGCTTACAGGCTGTGATTGCTGCCCCTGCCTCTCAGGAAGGGTAAATTGTTAACCGACACTCTCAGAACCGTCTAAAATAAACTTATTAGAACTGTTAGTCTACAGAATATTTCACACTGCCAGTTGGTAAAATCTTTGTCCAAAGCATCACTGCCTACTATCGTTTGTATTTATCTTCAGCTCACAGTCAGTCATCATAAATCAAATGTCCCTGAGTGCCATTTCTACCTGTTTTCCTACTTGCCAAACCCCAGTTCCCTAAAGTATCTCTGGATAAGAACCTTTGCCTCCTACGCCAAGTGCAGAATTTATCAGTACATGAGTCTGATTCAGGAAAGCTGCCCCCAACCCAACAAACTTGCAAACTGAGCTGTCCGATATAATAAAGAGCACAGCTCATTGCTATTTTAATCCAGATCAAAATGTTTTTGTAAATACAAATGGGAGGGTCTTTCCCCCACACTATATTTCATTTTCCAATTATAGGTTCGGTTATAGGTTCAAATAGCCATCTCTTTTTCTTTTTTTTTTTTTTTTTTCTTTTCTTTTCTTTTTGAGACAGAGTCTCGCTCTGTCACCCAGGCTATAGTGCAGTGGCACGATCTCGACTCACTCCAAGCTCCACCTCCCAGGTTCAAGCGATTCTCCTGCCTCAGCCTCCTGAGTAACTGGGATTACAGGCACCCACCACCATGCCCAGCTAATTTTTGTAATTTTAGTAGAGGTGGGCTTTCACCATCTTGGCCAGGCTGCTCTCGAACTCCTCATCTCAGTTGATCTGCCCACCTCAGCCTCCCAAAGTGCTGGGATTACAGGTGTAAGCCACCGTGCCCGGCCCCAGCCATCTTGTTTTCAATATGCAGCAACTGATACATTAAGATTATTATTAAATGCATCCACCCAGGAAGCACTTGAGGGCCACAGTCAGGTATTTCTTCCCAACAAGATACTTCCCCCTTCACCTCCACTTCCAATCTACACAAAGCCATTCTCCACATATTGCCCACTCTCATGGGAGAGCAAAGCATCTGTGCTATGGCCTCAAAACCTGACACATTCCAGACCAAATAAATACACCAGAAAAAGGATATCTGACTCTGTAAAAAGGTATAAACATCTAGAAGTTATGTGTGGAAACAACTGAAAATATTTCCAAATAAGCAACAGTTCAAAAAAAGAGAGCAAGACAGCATGAGAGGTGACATGGCCTCAAAAGGAGGGAGGCAGAAGCACATAGGGGTGCAGGAAAACAGCCCACAGGAGACCCAGGGGACTGAAGAGAATGCATAATCGGTGAACAAAAGGAAAGGGGGCTGTGGGGAGAAACCACCGCAGAACATACCCTACTGACAGAAAAGGGCAGGAGTCTAGATTACAAGAGCAGGTGACATAAAATTTTAGCTACATTATCCAGGAAAAGTAGTCAAAAGATGAAAATGTCGACCATTGCTACGCTTAACCATTAGGGTAATATCCCTATGCTAACTATGTGATTATATGACAAGAAGGGATGACCCCCTCCTTTCTTCCCCATCCCACCGTTCCATGTCACTAAGCTACCCAGTCCATTCCCAGGGTTCAGTACTACCTGTTGACGGCAAATAAATTTCTATATTCGGCCTAGATCTCCCTTCTCCACTATGAATGCACTCCTATCATTTCCGGGGCAGTGTCTAATAGAAACTTCAAACTTGACGTCTTCCCAAGTGTCTGTCTTATCACTCCTCAAATCTGCTCCTCCTCCAGGGTTGCCCACCTCAGTAAATGGCACCATCTGCTATTGAGGGCTTGGAAAATGATTTTCTCCATTTATAAAATACCATTTTATCCTTCTCCGCTTTTCTTAGGAGTGTTTCCTTGGAGACATCGTGAATCTGAGTCCTTACTCTAACCTTTGGAACAGAGATAAATCTCTCTAAGGATTAAATTCAGTCTCCAGTTTTTAAAATGTAGAGGTAAGTCTAAGTCATGTGCCAAACCAACTCTAGATATGTAAAAAACAAACCTCTAGGATTAGTTCAAGTGTCTCTCATGAGATGTACAGAAGACTATCACAAGGGTCAACCCTTTCTTTGTCTCTCAAAGGGATGAGAAGTTATTAAGAATATACTTTCTTCTGCTGTTCTGTATTAACTGTGATTTTGTCCCCAACTTCATAGCCACTTTTGAGATATGTTACATACCCGCAAAATCTTTTTATGCCTACTCAATAATAAATTCTATTCTCTCTCTCTTCTCTGTGAATAATAAGTATTTTTTGTTGGCATGATTATTTTATTTCTCCAACTACCTCTCCCTGCCCCTCTGACACCCCACATGCAGTCAATCTCCAAATCTTTCTAGTTTATCTCCTAAGTATCTCTGGATCTATCCTCCATTCCTCTCTATTACTCTGGTACAGACTATCACATTTTGACAGTTGAAACAGTCTCCTACCTCAGCTTCTTGGAGTCACCTTTTTCTCCCTTCCAACACATTCTTCAAATTGCAGCTGAGTTTCCAAAATCATTTAAGAGGACCCTGTTAAGATTTGATCTCTGCCAACCTAACTATCTTATCAGCTTCTCTCAGTGATCACAGATTTTCTCTCTGCTCCAGTCATTCTTTCTTTGCTTTAAAGCTTTTTTTTTCCTTATTCCTGAACCTCTCCCTTGCCTTCAGAGACGGTTTCTTAAACTAGACCTAGGCCAGGCACGGTGGCTCATGCCTGTAATCCCAGCACTTTGGGAGGCTGAGGAGGGGAAATCACAAGGTGAGGAGATCGAAACCATCCTGGCTAACACAGTGAAACTCCGTCTCTACTAAAAAGACAAAAAAAAAAATTAGCCGGGCATGGTGGCGGGCGCCTGTAGTCTCAGCTACTCGGGAGGCTGAGGCAGGAGAATGGCGTAAACCCAGGAGGTGGAGCTTGCAGTGAGCCGAGATCGCACCACTGCACTCCAGCCTGGGCAACAGAGTAAGACTCCATCTCAATCCATCTCAAAAACAAAACAAAACAAAACAAAATAGACCAAAGAAGGTAATTATCTATTCCTAAAGCACCCTGTACTACTTCCCAACACTTGTAATTCTTTAATTTCTATCTTCCTTATGGGTCAATAAGCACCACGATGGTAGAGCTCTTTGAACCTATATCCCCAGTGCCTAGTACAGACTCAATAAATACTTCTGATTGAATGTTCCAACATACTAGCCATGAAAGTAGACAAGCAGTTTAAAAGCTATTTAAAAGCATGTAGATTTACCTAATTTATTATACATATTTACCATGATCTTAAATCTCCTGCTATATGGTACAACATCTTGAATCCTGTCATTTTCTAATTAAATAGGAAATGATTATCTGAAGAATCAGAACTCCCCATCACCACTGCTTTCTGGCTACCACCAGTGTCCAGCTTATCAAGACAGAGATGAACTCACTCATGCCCTGGTGCTTGATCCAATAAACCCTTGAGCAATTCCTCAACAACTGTCGAACATGACAAATAGAAATGTGAGAAATATCTGTCAAAAGCTTGGAGATATTTCTTAGGACCTAACACAGTTACATTCCTACATTTCCTTTAAGGCCCTTTCTCAAAACTCCATTGTTAACAACATCATTAACAATAGCTAATGAAAATGTTGACTATGTAATTTTACTGTTTCCAACGATTACTGACTGCCTACTATATCCCTGGTACAATGGTAGCAAAGCAACCCTTGATTTAAAAAAAAAAAAAAGCATACTTGCAAGGTCGCATCGAGTTCATTCTGTTATTTAAAAGCAAAATTAATTGTAACAATTCATTATAATGAAGTCTTATAAATTACAATTTTATATGCAATCAAACAGCTTTTTGTTCCTTTACAGTATTTAGAGAGTTTGGTGATAACTTTATTCAACAAATTACGAACACAAAGCAAGGTATGTTTTCTATGTCTACCCTAAAAAATTACCACTAATTTAGTGGCTTAAAACACAAAGTTCTTATCTTATAGTTATATTGGTCAGAAGCCTGACAGGTCTTACGGGGCTAAAGTCAAGATGTCAGCAGGGCTGCCATCCATTTAAGAGGCTCAAAAACAGAATCTGCTTCCTTGTATTTCTCAGCTTCTATACGCCACCAGCACTCCTTAGCTTAGGGCCCAGCTGCTCCATCTTCAAAGCCATCAATGTTAGAGCTCTCTTACCATTCTTCCGTGGTCATCTCTCTCTGACCACAGCTGGGAAAAGTTCTCAGCTTTTAATGATTCATGTGATTAGATTGGGTCTACCTAGAAAATCCAGGATTATCTCGCTCATCTCAAGGTCCTTAACATTAGCCACATTTGCAAAGTCCCTTTTCTTTTCTTTTTTTTGAGATGGAGTTTCACTCTGTCACTCAGGCTGGAGTGCAGTGGTGCCATCTTGACTCACTGTAACCTCTGCCTCCCAGATTGTCCTGCCTCAGCTTCCTGAGTAGCTGGGCCCAGGTGCACACCACCACACCCGGCTAAGTTTTTTATTTGTAGTAGAGACAGGGTTTCACCAGATTGACCAGGCAGTTCTCAAACTCCTGACCTCATGATCTGCCCGCCTTGGCCTCCCAAAGTGCTGGGATTACAGGCATTAGCCACCGTGCCCAGCCCAAAGTCCCATTTCTTATGTAAGATATATATTCACAAGTTCTTAAAAGTTGGACATGCTTGGGTGGCCATTATTCTATTGACCGCACAAGACACACAAAAATTTTAGGTTAGCATTCTTACACTGAGAATTAATAGCATTTCTAATTATACGGTATTTAAAATCTGCCAATTTAATATAAGGCTAAGGCACAATATATCCATCAATCTTATCATCACAATCAAAAACCTTTGAAGAATCAACTGGTTTTATTTATACTCACAGATGTAAAATTAAATCAACCTTTTAAAAAATATTATTTAAACTCTTTTTCATTTGAATGGGAAAAGTATTCTACGGTCAAAGTTCATGTTTTTGTTATAAACACAGATTCCTGAGGAAATTTGTTCTGATTTTACCAGTGACAAATTCCAGGAAACTAATTCATTTAAAGTGGGTTATAACACTTAACCTCATGGTTATCATTTTCAGTTCACACCAAAAAGCAACGTAGAGAAATGGATTACAAGTTACTACTCCAACAGCTGGCTATAATCTCACACTTCTATAGTAAGAAAGATATGATTTTACACAAAAATCTAGGCAATTGGAATTGAGGCTTATTTCATTAATTGCTTTTACTATTTTTGTACTTTGTTATGATAAGGGTCTTTTCCACAGAACTCAAGGACCACAGATTAATTTTGTTTTATTCAAGAACAGTACGTTTTCAGTATAGATATTAGAAAGGACTTTAATGGAAAGTATAGTAATTTTAAGACTTCAGGAGGAGAAAACCACCAAATATATTTTCCTTAATTTTTTTACTCTGAAATCTTACCATCTTGATAGAATATAAGTTTATAAACTGAAATGGAAATTATCAGTATCTATATGAATCAGTGTTAAATCCCTCAAAATACATAGGCAGAAAAAAGGAATACTAAACATAGCTTGAAAACAAATCAAGAGAACAATCATTCTTAACCATGCCATTTATATATAATTCCGTTTTATTGGTATCTATTTTAAATCTGTGAAGGCATTCTACAATCACAATTGAAGGTAGACATCACATAAATATCATAGAATAGCTCAATTTCTGGGGACAGAAACTCTTATGAGCTAAGTATTTTCTGAACTTTCTTTGCAGTGAGAATGTATAAGAAACATCTATAATGATACTTCCATGGGGGAAGGCAGGGCAGGAGAGGGTCCTATTAAAGACCATCTAAGTATACCACCAAGTACTTAGCTTCATTTTAAAACTAAGCCAAAAAAGACAAATTCAATGTAACCTCCTCAAGGTGAGTAGTATTTTTCAAAATGTCACTGCTGTTCAGCAACTCTCAGAAAAATGTACTCACACTATTGGGTGGAATATAAATAACGAAGTCATTTAATAATTTGTACATCCACATATTGGGTCTAAATCATGCATTTTCAATAGGGCTGAAAAAATTTAGATATTACAATGGTTTATGGTCCTTTAAAGTTCAACCCTACCAGACAAAATCTTATTCTTAGGATGTAATGAGGGCATGGCGGGGAGGAGGTTAGATAAAATGCCTAAAAAGGCTCCTTAGGCCCTGATAGTGAAAAAAGGGTCCAATCCAGGATAAATCCAAGCCTGGTTAGCAACTACAGGGATATGAATATTAGGAGATCCCCAGCAGTCTGCTTTAAGTCCATCTACTCCTACAGCCAACACCTCCACTGGTTCTAAGGCATCTCTAAGGATAACCCAGTTGGACCATGTAAGAAATCAACAAAAATCCTCATAGTCCATTGAGTCATTTGTGAACTCACCAAAGGTGTATCTAACCACAGAGAAGGTGGCAAGGGAAATTAATTTAAATTGTGTTTGAATTCTAATGAACAGAAAACAAAGTTGCTGACAGGAAATGTGGGGAGGAGAGGGAAGCAGGGGAAAAAATAATGAGTGCTACAGCATTTCTTTAAAAAAAGAAAGAAAGAAAAAAGAAAAGAAAGAAAAGTAGGTAACACTGAACCAAGAAGTTCTGTTATCCCTTATCCTCACTTAAGAATTTTCAGGGCCAGGTGCAGTGGCTCACACCTGTTATCCCAGCTCTCTGGGAGGCTAAGGCAGGAGGACTGCTTGAGCCCAGGAGTTCAAGACCAGCCTGGAAAACACAGAGAGGCCCCGTCTCTACAAAAAAAAAAAAAATACAAAAATACAAAAATTAGCTGGGAGTGGTGGCACATGCCTGTGGTCCCAGGTACTTGGGAGGCTAAGGCAGGAAGCTCACTTGAGCCCAGGAGGTTAAGGTTGCAGTGAGCCATGATTGTGCCACTGCACTCCAGGCTGGGAGACACAGTAAGACCCTGTTTCAAAAAAAAAAAAAAAGTTTTCACATGTGGGTATGAAAAGATGAAGAAAAAATATTTCTGGTATAGAGGTAAGCAATAGTTGGCTGCAATTTCAGAGGTAATTCCATTTGTTTTACTCTTGCTGCTGAAAAACTAATATTATAACTATAGCAACCATATGCTCTGATTTTCACAACAATCCCAATTTCATATAATTGTATTCTTCCTCTTCAAGAAACTGATTCTAAAATACAAAACTATGATACAATCTAAGATTTTCCAAACAAACAAATCAATACCAGAAAATCCACTGTTAGACTCTTATGCTTTTGAGGAAGAGGGAGTCAGAAAAGGAAACCACTCTATTTAATTTATAAAGCAACATACTTGTAAGTTCAGGATTCTAGTTATGGAAGTTGGAAAACCAAATAATAAATGATGGATGTCTTTACCAATCTGTATTTATTTATGGCTTAATTATTCAGTACTCATAATTATGCCAGGGCTCCCTTAAATAATATTTTTGATGAACAGAAATAACTCACATTTCAGACCACGACACTCAACTGTCTTACGTTCCACCTAACTACAAAGGCCCATGTTTGAGGAATTAGTGCTCTGTAGCTGACAAAATTGAAAATGCTACAAAGTTACATGTAAATGGTGCAGGAGAGTAATCAATCCATAAATAAGGCAATAGAAGTAAAATTTATCATGGTACTCAAAGTATCAAAAATTAAAAAGAATGAACATGGCAAGTAGCAAAACCTTTTAGCCAAGAAGAACCAATAGAGTCACCAACATCAGTTTCAGAATGTTAAGATAAAGGACAGGGTAGGTTAATTTAGAATAGTGATATTTGTGAGATGAAAAGAACCCATGCTCCAGGAAGCAAACTCTTCACTCTGGAAGGTGAGGGTTGATCCTCTATGTTTTCATGGACATCATCAAGTTGGTGCCATCCAAGGCCATCTGGAAGTACATCACCTTCTGGAATTTTATATGAGGTGTGAAGGAGGAAGTATTTGAGACGAAATGCCAGAACGGGCGGATACAGGAAATACAATCATCTTGTACAAAATGCCTTTGAGCACTATCCAAAGACATCCAGAGATCTTTACCCACCCTACCCCAAAATGTTTTTCTCTTTCCTAGTAAAATGGTGTTTCAAAAAAAAAAAGAAAATGGAAGTTGGAAGTGGGAATGAATCAAAGCCCACAATCCACTTCAAAACCCCTGCACGTGTACATTACAGAAAGGGGAGATGAGTATCCAGAGAGGCACCAATAGATTTCCCACTTTTGGAAACCCAACACCAACAGCAGCTCCCAGGAAAACAACATGAAGCAGACTACAGCTACCCCATTTGTCTCCTCAATTTTCTATTTTCATTTTTGTGCTCCTGGTTTTGCTATTTGTTCTCCAAAGTAACAGAGACAACGAGGAACAGAGTCTGGCTTTAAGAGGAAAGAGAAAGATAACCTGACCGCTTAAGGTCCTCTGCCAACTTCTGAATTCCATAGAACATATTCTGAGATGACTGTTGAGCATTAAAAAGTGCCCCCTTTGTATATAGCACTGTAATAAAATAACAGTAATGATAACAATAATGAAGAGGCCTTGCATCTAGTGCCTTATACCTTACTTAAAGTGCTTTAATGAGTTTAATGGACTGAAGCATCCCTATGAGATCAAAGGCAGATACTATCATTTCCAGTGTACATAATAGAAAATCAAGGAAGAAAGGTTAAGTGACTTGACCAAGCCTTACTCATCAATACAGTAATGTTCTGATCACAGTTAAGGGGCTGCTAGTCCCTGTGCTGCTTAGATGGTCACTCAGCTCAACCTGTAGTCGAACTCAAAACAGCTCTCTAGCTGAGAGGTTATGGTGACAGGGCTTTAGAAAAAGATCCATTTAAACTTTGTTAGCAAAGGGCTCCAGAGAATGTCAGAAGACAAACTGATTTTATAGAGAGCAATTCCGTTCCCTTCCGTTTTGTGGTCCAATACCCCACAAAATAGTACAATGCAAAATCACCTTCAGGGTCAGGCATGGTGGCTCATGTGTATATGCCCAGCATTTTTGGAGGCCAAGACAGGAGTATTGCCTGAACCCAGGAGTTCAAGACCAACCTAGGAAACATGACAAAACCCCATCTTTACAAAAAGCAAAAAGTTAGCTGATCACAGTGGCATGCACCTGTGGTCCCAGCTATGTGGGAAGCTGAGGCAGGAGGATCACTTTAGCCCAGGAGGTTGAGGCTGCAGTGAGCTGTGTTTGCACCACTGTACTCCAGCCTGAGTGACAGAGCGAGACCCTGTCTCAAAAAAACAAAAAAACCATCATCACCTTCAGATGATAGTGATTTCATATAAAATTAGAAAACAAATAAAACATACAGCATGAAGGGGTCAAGAGGGAGAACCTATCATTCAGGTCTTCTCCAGGCTAGTGGTGAGTGGCAGAAAACTACACAGCATGTTACTTTCCAGTGATAAAATCCAACCTTCCTAGCATCCCATTCATTCTGCTAAAAATGAACACAACACACCCAGCGAAAGAATGCTCAAGTACCATGTCACAAACGGTGGCAACATCATCTTTAACCAAGGCCTAATGTTTGAAAACTATTGAGAGCTATATATGCACTGGTGTCCACCAGGCCCTCCTGCTGTACACTGATCACTCCCTCATGGAAGATTACAGCAAGTTGGGGGGGGGGAACTAATCCTAACATGAAGTCCCTTAATGTCCCTTTACTACTTATTTATTTGAGTTACCAAGTATGTAACGATAATTAAAATAAGAGCTGGGATTGGTTCCTAATAAAAATTAACTTTGCTCTCTCTTTCCCACCCACACAAAAGTAATTCTGTTTAGGAACTTTAATTTTTTTGGCCCCAACCCACCCTTGGGGTGTGTAGCTCACTCACTGCCAGTAATTGCTTCCATACAATTCTGTGTTTTAAAACATGTTTGCATACTTATGACGATACATGACATTTATATTACATTTGAAACTCCAAACATAGAGATTGTATTTTCTGTATTAAGAAATAGAGTCTATGCACAGCATACCAAAGTAGCCACTAGAAAAAAAGTGACCTCAATTTCATTTTTATTTTCAAATCTGTCTCTGAATTTTTGGCCTCCTGAACTTTAAAAAAATTAATTGGAAACACAAACTCATTCATCTGGTAACTCAACCTAAAACTCTGTGACAAGAGACCATGAGTATATATCCTGTCATATACCCAAATTAATAGTACCCAGGTCAATATGCCATAAATTGCATTGGTTAATAATCATTTTACTTAAGACAATTTCATCGGCCTTTTTACAAGACTCACCTTAAATATAACAAAAATAGAAAACATACAATAATTATAGCTCACATTTCCTTTCTTGAAATTACTAATACAACATTTTAACCCATATACTAGTTCATTAATGTGGAATTATACAAGTTGACATAACTTTACTTACTTTTGGGATTTTTTTTAATAAAAGCAATTATCTTTCTACCTTAAAATCAAATTTTAAGATTTGGTACCTAAATTTGATAAATTGAATTTGTTCTTCACAATAAGCTTATGGTCAATGAAAGACTCAAAATTATCCCAAAAATAAATGAGAGTGGCAGAAACATAAATGAAAGGGAGGGAGGGAGGAGGAAGAAGGGAGGAGGGATGGGGAAGAAGGGAAGGAAGAAGAAAGGAGGAGAGAAAGAACATCTTCTGTAAGGATATGAAACCCACGGTGGCATATACTGTGATTTTTTGGAAGGTTGTATCTTCCATCTTAGCTTTTGGTTTAGGAAGAAGTAACAACTCTTTGGAGTCAGACAAGGGACGCAGCAGCTAAGGACTGACGTTTGTACTATCCACACTCTATCATACACAAATATTTAGTATTCTACACCCATTTGAGGGATTTTTGTCTCTAATACGGTAAACATACACAGAGACAGTCTTATTAGGTAAAACTTACTAGGTAAAACTTAAGCAATTAGAGGATGTTTTCTGGGGGCACAACGTAATTTTATGAATTGAAAATGTAATTGGATTTTATTCCAGCTAAAGCTACTAAAATGCAATAATAATTTGCTTAAAATATACACATAAGATTTCAGATCTATTTTGGAGAAGCAAAAATCCACCCCTGAAATGAAGGGATAAAAGATAAATTTTGCTTTCTATACAGATGGAAACAATATTACTCAATATTATTAAATGTGTTATTATTAACATTTTAGTCAAAACTAGTGCCTTTTAAATAGAAATATTTGACTTTAGAAAAGGTGAAATATGCTTAGGTAATGAAATGCACATAGTCCCAGAATCACCACCTGGTCCCCTCCAAAACTAAATTTTAAAACCAACCCCAAACTCTTTCAGTAAAAGTAACAGGTTTTTTTCCATGGGCTATAATCATTCAGGAATGATGCCTTAATTAAAGCTGGGCAATGAAACTGTGTATTAAGCTTAGTATGTCAAGTCAAAAAACTTACTTCTTAGCACAACAGGGCATACTCATAATTTCTTAATGTGTCCTGTTAGGTCTACATATTAGCAGAGATGTAAACGATATCACTTTTCAACCTTAAATGTGAATTTCTTCACTTTTAGTGCTTTCTGTCTCAACTTTAATGTTCTTTTAATGTAGTTTTTCCTGTGTAATATATCATATTTATCTCTGTAACCATCCATCAGTATTTCCTTTAATTGAGGTTAATTTCTTTCAACTTGGGGGAAGGTGGGAGGGATAAGGGGAATCCTCATTCTGCAGCTCTGAACACAAACAGCATTCACAGCTGCTGATTTTTTAATCATAAGGGCTGATTTTCAGGATGCTTAAATTCCTCAAATCTGCCCCACTGCCCTCCAATCTGGACCTAAATCAACAATCTACTGGGATGGGAACCCAGTTCCCACCCAGAACCACTTAATGAAAAATTTCTATCTAACTAAAATCCCTCCAGCTGCAATCTAAGTCCTTTTGTTTATTTTCACTCAAATGGCTAACAGCTGGTACTACCTTCCATGCAAAATAATTTCATGTGTTTGAAAACAATGATTAACTCATACCTTGGTCTTTACTTCTCCAGACCACAAAAATCAGTTCATTTCTCAAATCTTTTAAACATCTTCTACTTTTACCTCTGGGCTACAGGTCCTGTTGGAGTTTGGAATCATCAAATGGCCAGAAGTAAGTGAAATGAATTAAATCCTTTGGGAAGGTTACTTTGCTTTTCCTGAAGAGTCTAGTGTAGGGGCTTTAGAGTGGGCTCTCACAAAAAGCTGGTTGGAGGCTGCTCTCCCCACACAAAAAAACAACTCCCCCACTCAGTTTTATGGAGTAAAGATGAACCAAAGAGAGGAAAGAGGGACTTCACAAGCGTAAATACAGAGCCTAACAATTTTTAAAGTCACCATTAAGAAGAGACTGGACAAAGGGTTTTGACATGCTAATCACTATCTGGCTACCTTACATAGCATAGTCTACCTAAGCATCTCTGAACATTATATACTTCATTCCCAAAGGAGAATCTAGAAGATCTTAAGAGTGAGGGAGAGGGATGAAATCTACAGCCAAGGTCAGCCCAAAAAGCCAGATGGTAGACTCTCTCCATATTATAGACCAGAAGTAACCAGTCAATTAAATCACAAGTATTCATCAAGTGCCTCACACTCAATAGGCATGCAATGAGTATTAAACTGAAATATCAGAGGACCGGGGAGAACCTTCTCAGTTTGGGCAGTCCTCAGTAATGGGGTAAAACTGGCTAGGGGTCAGTGCTCAGAGAGACACAAGGAAACAATTACATACAATGTGATAGGTCCCTAAGGGCGGTACATGCCAAGAGATATGGGAGAGAAAACTCAAATCGGGCTAGTAAATTGGGCCAGGGAGGATTTTTTTTTTGTAGACCTGAGCCTTTCTGGAGATCAGTGCTGAGGAAAGAAATGGCTTCAGAGTAGAATCAGCCTGTATACAGAGTTGAGGGAGATTAGAAGCCAAATGAGGCATTGGGGAAAAAGTATGAGAGGGTTGTATGCTCTGCCAAGAGGTTCATATATTATCTATAGACAGTGTAAACCCAAAATTTGCTGTTTTATTTCAAATTTTTATTATTGGCTGGGCGCGGTGGCTCAAGCCTGTAATCCCAGCACTTTGGGAGGCCGAGAAGGGCGGATCACGAGGTCAGGAGATCGAGACCATCCTGGCTAACATGGTGAAACCCCGTCTCTACTAAAAAATACAAAAAGCTAGCCAGGCGAGGTGGCGGGCGTCTGTAGCCCCAGTTACTCGGGAGGCTGAGGCAGGAGAATAGCGTAAACCCGGGAGGCGGAGCTTGCAGTGAGCTGAGATCTGGCCACTGCACTCCAGCCCGGGCGACAGAGCAAGACTCCGTCTCAAAAAAATAAATAAATAAATAAATTTTTATTATTGAGGTTTTCAAACATGTATTACACAAATGTAAACAGTGTGATAGCCCCTCTGTGAGTCTCACTGCCTAACTTCAAGAATTATCAGCACATGGTCAGTCTTGTTTCACCTCTCCCAAAATCCCCTTTACCTCCCTCCTCCACTGGATAATTTTAAAGAAAATCCAAAACATGACATTATTTCACTAGTGAATACTTCAGTAGCTATCAAAGACTTTTAAGATCTGACATGCTCGAATCTATCAGGGTAAGAGGTGAAGAGGCAGGTTATGCAATTTTTTTCTTTTTGAGATGAAGTTTCGTTCTTTCACCCAGGCTGAAGTGAAGTGGCACAATCTTGGCTCGCTGCAACCTCCACCTCCTGGGTTCAAGCAATTCTCCTGCCTCAGCCTCCCGAGCAGCTGGGATTTCAGGCGCCCACCAACACACTCGGCTAATTTTTGTATTTTTAGTAGAGTCGGGGTTTCACCATGTTGGCCGGGCTGGTCTCAAACTCCTGACCTCAGGTGATCCACCCACCTCAGCCTTCCAAAGTGCTGGGATTACAGGTGTGAACTACCGTGCCAAGCCAGGTTATGCAATTTAGACACAGAAGTCAGTAAGAGCCACCAAGCAGTGGCAGTGAAGGTGGGGAAGTTATGAGAGATGCGAAGGAATCTTCCCTTAAATCAATCTTCCTATTCAGAAGACGGTGAGAAAAGGGGAGTGTTGCAAGAAACTGAGGTGAACTGGGTTTGGATAATGACAATGGAGACATTTAACAAGAACTGGAAAAAAGGAAAAAATGTACAGTTGGGGAGATATGTTTAGTTTATGTTCAATTTGATAGACCAAATGCACATGTAAGTAGAATAAGTGAAAATGAAAATGCCAGGCAAAGAGATGAAAGAGAAAGAGCTGATCCAGAGAAGAGAATGAGCAGGGTGGAATCCGACCTAACTCCGTAAGTATTTGAAAACAGACAAGCGGCTGGGATAGATACTAGAGAGACAGAGAAGTGGTCCCTACCTTCAAGGAACTTTTAGTCTAATTGGAGAAATAGAAAAACTGCCTACATAAACAAACAAATGCAAAATTAGGATAAACGCTTAAAAAGGAAATTTATCAAAAGCGATGTATGACTTGAAATAATGGACACTGGGACTAAGATCTTATTAAATGAAGGGTTGAATTTAAACAGGGTTCAGAAATGAGAGAAAGACAGAAAGCAGAGCAGGAAACCTTAAAAAAGAGACAAATGGCGCAGACAGTGACAGGAGAATAGAAGAGGGCAAGAAGCAGCTGAGAAGTAGGTAGGGGGCAGAACTTCCAGAGACCTGTAATAGGGAACAATGGAAGAGGATTAGGTAAAAAGATCCATCACTAGGCAATACAAAAGAAAGCAATGGGATTTCCGTAAGAATTACAAATAGGATCCTGGAAAAGCATGGTGCCTGTTGAGGCTGCAGCCTAAACTTGAAGTCAAAGTTCCTGGGCCTTAACAACCATATATGATTCAGACATACAGCACAAAACTAAGTAACTGCCATTTTTGTTTAAGTGTCTTGCCATGCCTACAGGTCTGCAGGCTTCATGAGCAGGGACCACGTCTATTCGTGTCACTGCTGTACTGGAAGTTTTAGCACAGTGCCTAGCATAAAATAGGTGTCTCATAAATAACAGAGACATTATCTCATTCACTCCTCACGATACCAGGTTAAAGAAGAAGGATCGTTCTCTCCCATTTTACTGATAGGGAAAATGCCACTCAGTCAGTGAAAAAACTAACAGAGTCACCCGGTTAATAAGTGATGGGGGTCACGTGACAGGACCCCAAATCAGGGATGGAATCATTGTACAGGCATGAGAGTCAACGGAAAGGAGAGTGGAGCTCAGGGAGGCCATGCAGCTTAAAGGATGTGATGTCAAAGGCCATGGACTTGGGAATGAGACCGGGCCTGGATCTAAAAATCCCAGTGCTGCCTGCCCCTTACTAGTCACACAGCTTCCTCATCTACAAAATGATGTAAGTAGTCTCCAAGTTGCCAGCTTAACTTAAAGACCAAATGATGATGGATGTAAAGCATCTAGCAGAATGCCTGGCACACAATAAGCACTGGATAACAGCAAGCTCTGCCACCTCTTACAAGATTCATGTGGATGGAGCTTGTCATTGAAGCTTGTGGATGTGGGAAAACCCTGATACTGGGAAGTATAGACCAAACTGTGGCATTTTCAGCCTCTAAGTGGGTGCTCTGGGATAAGCGGAGCCCTCTGGAAATACAGAGAAATTTCCTAGGCCTTGGGAAATCTACACAAACCCTGTGCGGAGGAGAGGCTGCATACCTACAGCCTATGGTTTTGCTCAATGAATTACTTGACCCAAAATGAATGTCAGGCCCAGTAGTCACGGCCAGAAACAGGAGGTCATTTCTTCCTAAAGCAGTTCAAACGCAGAGGAAACTAACATAGTCCCATGGCTCAGTGCTAATCTGGAAGGTATGGACCAAATCTCAGAATGCGAGGGACTGAATACCCAGAGATACAGCGACGTTTGACAGTGGATGTTCATTCACTGCCACCCTAAGATCAGGGCCAACCCTGTGTAGTTTATAGAAATGGGCTGATTGTGCTCTTTCTATTCAGGTAAAACAGAGATGGTGCTTATGAGAAACCTCTTCTCAAAGCTCACTCACCTTAGAAAAAGAGTATGATACCTCTTAAATAATTCACTGACAATCAGAAGGCAAATTACTGACGTCGATATCTCTAAATTAACTTGGTCTGTGGCTTAAGAACTCAACTGACAGGCTTCTGAAGTCAGAAAGGAACCAAAATGACGCATATGAATACTGGAGCAACTACTTCCAAATTAGGAGTTTACCCACAATGACCATGGTAACCAATCACCCAGGGGCTGTTTCACCTGAGAAGTTCTACATCTAACAGCACACCCCTATTTTTCAAAAACCTACCCTCAAGTCATTCAAGAATTTTTTTTCTCTAGCCTGGGCAACATGGTAAAACCCCAACTCTACAAAAAATACAAAAACGAGCCAGGCATGGTGGTGCACGCCCGCAGACCCAGCTACTCAGGGGCTGAGGTGGGAGAATCGCTTGAACCCCAGGAGGGGAAGGTTGCAGGAAGCCAAGATAGTGAGATCATGCCACTGCACTCCAGCCTCAGCAACAAAGCAGGACCCTGTCTCAAAAAGAAAAGAAAAGGGCTGGGCTCAGTGGCTCATGCCTGTAATCCCAGCAGTTTGGGAGGCCGAGGCAGGTGGATTACTTGAGGCCAGGTGTTCATGACCAGCCTGGCCAACATGGCAAAACCCCATCTCTACTAAAAATACAAAATTAGCTGAGCATGGTGCCGCATGCCTGTAATCCCAGCTACTCGGGAGGCTGAGGCACGAGAATCGCTTCAACCCAGGAGGCAGAGGTTGCAGTGAGCCAAGATCACGCCACTGCTCTCCAGCCTGGGTGACAGAGCGAGACTCTATCTCCAAAAAAAAGAATTCTTAGCAAGGATACCTAATTTGGAGTGGAATGTGCTATATCTATTCTCAGGACAAGAGGTGGCACTGAGTATAACAGGTATGAAAAAAGGTATCAGTTTGGTGAGACTGATAGGCTTACAACCCTCTATACTTAAAACAAGGTTTTCAACACAAGCTACTTCAGAAATAATAAATCTTTCAACAGACTGTGTAGGACAATGTGTTCCCAGGTATGTGAGATCAAAACTCAACTCTTAGTGTCTGCAATCCCAGAAGTTCATTAAATACTGCTATATGGCACCCAAGGTTTGGTTTTAAGATATGTGTTCATTTTCATCCAAGAGGCAGCTACAAGTACAGGCAGAGTATGTGTCACAGTTGGCTTGCCTAGCATATCCTGCATGAATAGTCAGCAAAAAAGATAAGACATTTACAGATTTTAGAAGCCCACCAACAGCAATACATGAACCATAATGACAAGACAAAGCCTCACTCCAAAGGACATTCAACTTGATAAAGGTGTCACTATTCACAGTTACACTCTTACCATTTATATTTTTTCTCATAAAAGAATGTATTTAACACTTTCTTCAATTTTCCCTAGAAAGGCATTTTTTGCTAAATGACAGATAAACTCCGCCAAGAAATTTAAGACTGATTTTATTACCCTCACTACCCTAATCCTCTATAAAGAGGCAACATTTCCAACATTGAAATATTTTAGCAAGCACAGTTTTAAGTTAAAGTAGTATCTTTACACTTGGTGGTAGGGGGGAGGATGGCAGGGACTATAAATGGAAAAAGAATTTTTAAATCCCTGTTGCATTATCTACCAGATGTAAGTGAGTAATAACTAATATGTCTGCAGCCTCAGCCTTAATCTTAAAACAAATGATAGTATTCAAATATAATATTTTACACATGCAGACTGATAACAGGTTTTTCCTTTATTTCTTGAAGAGTCTGTGAACGACACAATACAAAGTACAATGTATTTAATGAAAGGTTTCCAGGCTGATTTCCCTACAGGTTATTTTCTTTCTTTTCTCTGGAACCCACACACGGGGTATACTGCAGGGACCAGGGGTGTATATAAAAATAAACTGTGAGCCAGTATCAGAGCTGATACCCTTCTCCTACAGGGGCAAGTGAATTATTAGATCTGTGTCATGAGTGTTTTTTTTTAATATGCCATTGTTCCCACTTGAGCACATTAAATTTTCCGTATCCACTTTTAAACCAATATAACCTTTTTTTCCTTGTTCATAATGTTCATGCTGTACATTAACAGGCAGAAAATCCAATAGCTTAAGTCATCATATAGTAGTTATATGTAAAGCTTAGTAGATGAAAACCTTTTGCGTTTTCCCCCTCTTTGAACTGATACTATATGAAGTTGGCTAAAACCAAGGAAAAAAAAACTCACAACTCATGGGAAACTGTACTAATTTTTTTTGTCTTTTATGATTGATCACAAATCCATTTTGAACATTACACATTTTTTTTAAGTTTATTATAACTGGTTCAACATCTTCAAGCCCAACAAATTGAAGGTGCTGGAATCTTTTGGTCTGGAAGATGTGTTTGCCAATTATTTTTGCACTAGTGCACATAAACAGGGAAGACTGGATCTTAGGTAGCAGTTATACATTCCTGTACAAAATAATTGTATATTCTATGAAGACTGATTCTTTTTCTGGAGAAATATACAACAACACAAGGGAAATCTTGTACTAGCAGCCTAACTGAAGTGGCAAGATACAATATTAGAAAAACAGAGCTACTTTCATTACTGTGATGCTGTGTGTCAGAATGTCTCTCCTTAATGAACCTGTTTGCAATAAGACTCCGGGTGCAAAGAGGCTATTTAGAGAGACTACTGTGTCTATAGCGAGTCCTTCAAATATCTTCCCACTATTAGACATGCCGCATTGACCAATTCTGTCCTGATTGCTGTTCTTTTTACTATCAAGGGACACTCTTGCCCAGACAGACGGATGGATCAGACACTGCAGTTCATAAAATGTTTACACTGTACACACACATGCACTATGGTACAAGCTACTGAGCTCCAGATCATACAGTGAGTTGAATGTGGCAGTGTCATATGAAGGCTTATGACTTTGCAATATCAATGAAAGGATTTAGGTTAAACTTTGCTCTTCCTGCTGCCTGTCACTCTCAACAAAAAGCCTTTTTTTCCCCCTCTCTCTTTTCAGTGTATGTCCATTCCCATTGCTTACATGGGAACACTTTAGGCAAATCTTTTGGCATCATAAGGTTTTCTCATTCTGTTGAGATTTTCTCCTAATTGCTGACAAGAAAAGAAGACTACACATGTCATGCAATCAGGAAAAAAAAAAAGGGTGAGGGACAGTGCAATAATAATAATAATTTTAAAAGTCCAAAAGCCTTCCTAAAAAGATTTGAAATTCCAACTCACACTGACAGCCGCTGAGATAAAGGGCTTGTCGCTACAGTAAATGATGCATCAGCAACCTTTTTTACCAAGTATTAACATGAGAGCCCAAGGTGCTTGGAAGAAACTTTCCATTCATCTTACGCTGTGTATGGTCTTATCAGCTGCTGGGTGATGCTGTACCCTCACCTTTCACACACCTACATGCCAACTAACCTCTACAAAAGCCTTTTTCCTCTTGTGCATTTTCTAACAGTATATCCTTTCTATTCGAATACAAATAATGTGCTTGCCAACAAGTTGCAGATGGTATTATCCCACGCCCCCAATCTCATCTGTCAAATAGAACTTCAAACTCAAACATCCAAACTGACAGTATGCATTTTTTTTCTTTTTTTTTTTTTAAAGACAGAGTCTCACTCTACTGCCCAGGCTGGAGTACAGTATCACGGTATCAGATCACTGCAACCTTTGTCTCCTGGGCTCAAAGGAGTCTCATGCCTTATCCTCCCAAGTAACTGGGATTACAGGCACCCGCCACCACACCCGGCTAATTTTTTTATTTTTAGTAGAGACAAGGTTGTACCATGTTGGCCAGGCTGGTCTCAAATTCCTAACCTCAAGTGATCGGCCCCACCTCGGCCTCCCTAAGTGCTGGGATTACAGCCGTGAGCCACCGTGCAAAGCCTAAATTGCCAGTATACTAGTAAGTACAATTACTATTCGTTACATCTGATAAGGAACCAGAACTGCACATCGAACTGAATCTGGATTTGTTGAACCAAATGAATCCAATGACAGTTTCAAATCTATTTAAAAATTTCTGTAACCACCTCCTTTTTTCTGGGCTCAACCTTATATCCTATCAGGCCTGACATATAGACCACAGCTTGTGCTGTAGCTCAGGCTTCGAAAGACATTTGGAGTATCTATGATTTCAATGTTTATTTCCTCATCCAACTTTTAAATCTCCATTGTGATAAAACTTACAAATAAGGCTTTTATTAAATTACTCTGAACATTTATTAAAAACATACAAGCATTTATTAATCAAGATATCTGCAGTACTGTAAGCCTGTTTAAACACTACTGAGTATATGACTCCAGATTTAGAAGCTAGAGGGTCCAGAAAGATCTGGTAGCAGTCACCTTTTTTCTACAAAAAAAAAAAAAACTAAGGCTACAAAATATTTAAGGAAACCTGTTTTGGGCTGAACGACCCAGGACCCTAAGCTAAGCCTCTGGATGCCTTATCTGCTGGCCTATCCCACAAAAGACTGTATATCTGTTATCCAGTGACCCTCTTGTATTTTGCCAATGAAGCGTTTATTTGTTTTTGATTTTACTAAAATATGCTCAGTTATATCTGCCACACACAACAGTATAGAGAAAAAATACATGTAATTACAAGGAATACAGATAATCCAAACATTATTTCTAGATTACTTTAGAACAGCTGTTTTCAAAGTAGTGTCTCACAAGTAGCAGCAACAGCATCATCCAGGAACTTGTTAGGAATGCAAATTATCAGGCCCTGACCACTACAGAATCAAAAGACCTGGGGGTAGGGCCCAGCATTCTGTGATTACACAAGACAAGCAAGTGATAATGATGCATGCTCAAGTTAAATTCTGAGATTCAGGGCATCTTTTGAGATTCATATTTTATTTATAAGTAAATAAAGAATGTCCCCTATAAACTCTAATTTGGGATAAGAAGAGCAATATAAAGAAGTAGCTGCTGGCTCCACAGTGAAGGAGTCCATACCACTGTTTCTTTAAACACTGATTTTGTTATTTGAAAAAAAAAAAAACTCACATGATTTCTTCATGTTGTATGTGTGTTAGAATTAAAACTAAAAATGATTTTTCAGAAACTCTACAGTCTCTGGTCAAATGTGTGGAAGTGACCAGGCTATCAGTTTCATTCAGTGCCAGCCCTTACTCTTCAAGACCAATAGCTTCTGAGCAGAGGACTTAATACTCATCAAGAGTATCTACTCGAGGAATGGAAAGACCTTGATCGCAATGGGCCTGAACTTTCAGTTCCTCTGCTTCCAGCCTGGTCTGCTGGTCCACGCTTTGGTCTTCTAGGATTGCTGGAGGGGTGTGTCACTCTCATTTTCCAAGTCCAAATTGATCAACGCTTCTTAGGTCTATTCATCTTGAAGCAGGATGAAGTATTTTTTGTCAATGTCCTCAATGAGGCTGGTGGTGCTGGGTCTCCACAAACTGGAGTCCATGCAACACGAAGGCTGCAGAGGAGCTCAGCAATCAGTTCATTTTGAACTGTAATAATCCTGCAACGTACAGTGGCTGTGGGCCACCGTGTCCAAAACCAAAACCTACCTGCCCAACGCAATCACCGCCTCAATAGGACTGAGACCAGAAGTGGAACCCCAACCAGAACAGTCACTTCTACCCTGACTTTCAGCCACGGGGGCCTGCTGGAAACTCCTCCATATTACCCCTACCCCTCAAGTTTACAACTATGGCTTTAGAATATACACTGTGATTTACTTATTTATATTTTTTAAAAAGGGAGTTTCGCTCTTGTCACCCAGGCTGGAGTGCAATGGCACCATCTCGGCTCACTGCAACCTTCGCCTCCTGGGTTCAAGCGATTCTCTTCTCTCAGCCTCCAGGGTAGCTGGGATTACAGGAGCCCACCACCATGCCCAGCTATTTTTGTATTTTTAGTAGAGACGGGGTTTCACCATGTTGCCCAGGCTGGTCTCAAACTTCTGAGTTCCGGCAATCTGCCTACCTCAGCCTCCAAAAGTGCTAGGATTATAGGTGTGACCCACCGCGCCCAGTCACCGTGATTTATTTAGATTCACATTAAACTTATTTAAAATGGCTAATACTCCTTAAGGATATAATCAGCTAGCTGTAGGCAAGAAACAGACACAAAGGAAAGAAAAACAGTCCTGGATTTAAAATAACTTCAGAAATATCCCAATTTAGGGCAACAGCCAATTAATTGTAAAGATATCATTTTAATTGTAATACACAATACAAACCACTCCACTAATTCTTTTATTTGGAAGAAAGCAAGCACTCTCTTTCAGAATTAATTAATAAAATTAAACACTTAAGTAATTCCAAATTTGAGGTGATGTGATGGGCAACATAATGGAAACAAATTAATGAAGTTAATAAAAAGGGTCAATTGACAGAAACTAATATGAAGGAATCATTATTTAAAAGATAGGACAGTGGCAGCCGGGCGTGGTGGTTCACACCTGTAATCCCAGCACTTTGGGAGGCCAAGGTGGGCAGATCACCTGAGGTCAGGAGTTTGACACCAGCCTGGTCAACATGGCGAAACTCCATCTCTACAAAAAAAACAAAAATTAGCTGGGTGTGGTGGCACATGCCTGTAATCCTAGCCACTCGAGAAGTTGAGGCAAGAGAATCACCTGAACCTAGGAGGTGAAATACAATGAAATATTAAGAAGCAAAGAAAATAATAAAATGTTGATATATGGCACAACATGGATGAACCTTGAAAATCTAAGTAGAAGGGCTGGGTGTGGTGGCTCATGCCGGTAATCCCAGCACTTTGGGAGGCCAAGGCGGGTGGATCACCTGAGGTCAGGAGTTCGAGACCAGCCTGACCAACATGGAGAAACCCCGTCTCTACTAAAAATACAAAATTAGTAGGGTGTGGTGGTACATGCCTGTAATCCCAGCTACTAGGGAGGCTGAGCCAGGAGAATAGCTTGAACCTGGGAGGCAGGAGGTTGCGGTGAGCCAAGATTGTGCCATTACACTCCAGCCTGGGCAACAAGAGTGAAACTCCATCTCCAAAAATAAAAAAAGAAGAAAAGAAAATATAAGTAGGAGAAGTCCGTTACAAAGTACCACATATAATGCAATTCCATTTGTATGAAATGTCCAGAAGAGGCAATCCATGGAGAAAAAGTAGATTATGGTGGCTGCCTATGGCTGAAGGAATGGCAGTGTTGGTGAGGGGCCAGGAAGGTGAAAGCTAAAGGTTACCGGTTTCTTTTCTGAGGTAATAAAAACGTTTTAAAGGCCTAGCACGGTGACTCATGCCTGTAATCCCAGCACTTTGGGAGGCCGAGGCGGGCGGATCATGAAGTCAGGAGATTGAGACCATGAGGTCAGGAGATGGAGACCATCCTGGCTAACACAGTGAAACCCCGTCTCTACTAAAGATACAAAAAATTAGCCGGGCGTGGTGGCGGGCACCTGTAGTCCCAGCTACTCGGGAGTCTGAGGCAGGAGAATTGCTTGAACCTGGTAGGTGGAGGTCGCAGTAAGCCAAGCTTGCGCCACTGCACTCCAGCCTGAGCGACAGAGCGAGACTCCGTCTCAAAAAAAAAAAAAACTTAAGGAGGTGAATTGTATAGTATGTGAATTACATTTCAATAAAGCTTTTTAAAAAAGTATTAGGGTTTTTTTTTATACTGATTGATTATCTATGATATACTGGACACTAAGGCAAACACAGGATAAACAGATGAAGACAACAGGACTTCAATCCCAGAAGAGCAAAAAATCTGCAAAAAATAAAACTCCTGTAAACCAAGTGGCTTCTAGAATCAAGATAGAATACCTTGTTATGTGGGAAACATCCTTGACACCTTTAAGAAACAAAATGTTTAAGAAACAATTCCATTTACCTTTTGATTCTTAACTCTACAGAGGTATTTATTTAATAACAGATCTATTCCAATTCACTAACCAAAAAGGGTACTTAATCATGCACTTGAAGAACATTCTCTATAAAGATATAATTCCTTTGTTTAAAAAAAAAAAAAAAGAGAGAGAGAGGTCATCTCCAGATAAAATGCTTTATCCAGGGACAACTTCTTTTTAGAGTGGGCACTCTAAAAAAATGGGATGTAATTGTTTCATGTTTATATTAATGCAAAACGACATTAGCCTTCAGTTTTGTGTCCAGCCACATAACATTTTGTTCAGCTGATGTGCTTTTACTTGAACAGATACAATAAAGATTCATTTTCAAATTTGTGCCAAAGGTCTGAAGATCTGGATTCTGGATTCAAGACCTCATGTTATCAGGGCTGGACTGATATTGGAGGCAGGTGGCAGACAATGTATACCTACAAAAGAAAAGCTGGGGCATAGAAGAAAGGGTATATCTTTATGTTATTCTTTTTTCTTTAGAAGGAGTCTCGCTCTGTCGCCCAGGCTGGAGTCCAGTGGCGCGATCGCGACTCACTGCAACCTCCACCTTCCAAGTTCACGCAATTCTCCTGCCTCAGCCACCAGAGCAGCTGGGACTACAGGCACAAGCCGCCAGGCACAGCTAGTTTTTTGTATTTTAGTAGAGACGGGGTTTCACCGTGTTGCCCAGGCTAGTCGTGAACTCCTGAGCTCAGGCATTCCACCCGCCTTGGCCTCCCAAATGCTGAAAGGAAATATCAAAGATTTAATTAAATGTTTAAATACAAACACATTCGTGGCAGCAATATTTAAAACAGCAAGAACTCAGAAACAATCTACTTTTCCACTGTAAGTATATTGGAAAATACATAATAAACATATAAATGAATAAATAATAGTTCATGATAGAATATATATAGCCATTAAAATTCATATTTTACAAATACTTCCAATGATAGGAACACAATTAATATGCTTTTTATGTTAACTGTAAAATATCAGTTACAAAATAACATATTTTATGTCCTCTCAATTTTATAAAACCAAAGATGGAAAGCAGAAAACTGGTAAGGATAGTTATAAAATGACAAGTAAGATTGTCTATATAATATTATTATGACCTTCAACTTTTAATAATTTTGTCTAGGACGGGCGTGGTGGCTCACCCTGTAATCTCAGCACTTTGGGAGGTCAAGGCAGGCGGATCATGAGGTCAAGAGATCGAGACCGTCCTGGTCAACATGGGGAAACCCTGTCTCTATTAAAAATACAAAAATTATCTGGGCGTGGTGGCACGCACCTGTAGTCCCAACTACTCGGGAGGCTGAAGCAGGAGAATCGCTTGAACCCGGGAGGCAGAGGTTTCAGTGAGCCCAGACTGTGCCACTGTACTCCAGCCTGGTGATAGAGCGAGACTCTGTCTCAAAAAATAATAATAATAATAATTTTGTATAATTAAACTTTTTTAGAATAAATGAGTATTTCTGTTGGGGTAAGAAATCAATAAGTTTGTAGTCATTTTTCATCTTCTCATCAAGTAAAATGCAGAGGAAAATTTTCTAAGCCAAAATGAGAGTTCTAGTTATTTGAGTTCTAGTTGCCTAAAGTTTTAACATGCTAATGTGCTGACTTCTGTATTTTCTCTGCACTTTTACCAATGTTGTTCTTTGTGCCAGGAGAATTTGTAACCACCCTTCCTAGACCCCTTCCTCTGGCTAACTCTGAAGAACAAAGAGACAGAGGTGTCACTTCCTCCAGGAAGTCTTTAGGCACCACTTGCATATGTGCCGATGAAACTCTAGGCTTAGGGGTTCCACACCATTTATCATAGTACATGGTACTGTGGTTGCCTGGTTTCATATTCTCCTCCCTTACCAGACTCTAAGATACTCTGAAGGCCAGAAATGTCTCCCTTTTGTTCACTACTGTATCCACTGTCATTCCTAGCACATAGTATGAACTTGGAATATTCATTTTTGGAAAAAGTGAATGTATTAATGAATGAGTGAATAAGTAAATAGTCTACCTTAGAAGCTAAGCATTCCTAATTCTTAGAAGCATTTACTGTGAAGTAAACCAGGGGTGTTTCATATAATGGAAACATCAGAGTATAATCATTCAGTACTTTAAGCAAAAAACAGGTCTTAATGCTGCTTGTATTTTCAGAGTTCAAAATTCTGAAAGCATGAAGCTAGTAGAAAGTTAAATATATCCAATAACGGTATTAAATATGTTAATGTCTGAAATACACAATTTGCAAATAAACAGAAGTTGAAATTAAGAGAGACAATTAAAATAGATTATACCACATTTTCTGAACTTGGTTCTCAAAGATCAGATTCAGATGTTGCTTTTATTCATAAGCTTTGAAAAAGTAAATAAAACATTCTGCACACTGCTCACCATAAATCTTAACTTACCATTCAAATTTAATCTAAACACAAACATAACCCTAAAACCTCCTCCAGTCCCACAAGTACTCAGACAACCAAAATCTGATTTCCAGGACAAAAGTGTTACTCTACAGGTACAATATTTATGCTGAAGAGATAAATTATGCAAATCATAATGGTTTACGCTTATGTTATAGCTATGCTTATTCTTCTGCATATGACAAGTTTCAAGAGTCTACAAATTTACATAAAGCTCAGGTTGTCTAATGATTAAACAATTTTACTATTTAGGACAGTGTTAATATTGATTTAGCTTTAAGATATATTTGGGAAGAGCGGATAAAAACTTCAATGATATGCACTGCTTTACATTATTGACTTAGCACTTGATCACAGCATCTATATAACAATCTCAAAAATTAATTCGCAAATTAAACCTCTACTTCATTTAAACCACTATTATATTCACCTTTCTTCCATGCTGTCTAGAAATTAAAAAAAAAAAAATTTAATTCTAATGAAAACTCAAAAGTTGTGTTTAAACTAGATCAATCATCCCTAACCTTTGGCTAACTGACAACCCAATGAGCCAAACGTGTATTGGTAAATTTTCCAAATACAAGTTTTAAAATTATTTTATATTTTTAAAATATTTTGATAAATATATTAAAATGTTGGAAGATTTTAGATTAACATTTCAAGCAAAGTAATTAATGACACCTCAATTAACAGCAGAATAGCATCCGATTTTTCCAGTGAATTTGGGAAAAAGGCAAAATTTCTGGTTAAAACAAGAAAAAAAAATTCCTATTCAAGGAATGGAGGAACGCATCACATGAATACAAAACAAATGTGACTATCTTTTTAGTCAAAGAGACCTTCCTGCCACACACTGCTGTAGCACTGGAGATTCCGGGAGCACAATCCCAGTCCTGGAGTTGCTCACAATGTAGCAGGGAAGACAGCTGTGCAAACAGATAATTAGGGTTCAGAGTATTCAGGGGATGCTGCCCTAAGGTCTTTGCAGTAGTGTGATGCTACTTTTTTAACTATTTACCACTACTACTACTATACTACCACTACTAAAAATAAATAAAATATTTTCAAGAATTTCTAAATCTGGTTTGGAGCACTATATAAATGTACAAATAATTGTCCCACAAGGGACAAAGTAATAAGTGCCTTAAGAAAAAGACTGCAAAATGAGAGGTATTCCTGGGAAACAATATGGATAGGACACAATATCAAAAGAGTGTCAGAAAGAGATGGAGGCAGATAGGTAAGCAAGCCTACACTCAAGGAGGGATACTGAGCACAGAGAATAGGGCTTACTTCTGAATACAGAGAGTATTAATGCAGAGAGTCTGCAATAAATGAAGTTTTGGGATTGTGCATTGACAAAGTCAGAGGTGTTTTTAAAAGCCTCCGATCTCAACGACTAGAGTATCCCAGAGAAAGTCTAAAGGTGAAGTGGGCAGGTACTGCACTGCAACAAGCCTATAGTAGGTCAGTGGGAATGAAAAGGATTAAAAGAGTGATGTGAACTCACATTATAAACCACTCCCCGGCCTTCCAACTGTGGAGCAATCATAATGAGACTTTTTTTTTTTTTTTAAGGAGGGGACTGCTCCAGAAAGCAATGCAAACTAAAACAATCTACTTTCAGGACTTGGTAAATGACAAGAGTGGAAGAAGAAATAAGATGATGATCATTCAAATTTTTAAGCCTATGAGACGCAGAAAATGGACACTTCCAGAGGCTGATTAATACAGTATTCTTTGTATGTGCTTATGCTACAAAGCATTTTATAAAGACAGCTTCCAGTGTACCTTTTGGAAAGGGAATGTGTTTATACTTTGTAGAAAAAGAACAGGAACTTTAAACCCACCTGTGCTGAACCCAACTACCCACTAGGCGAGGTTAATATGTGTCCACATTTATGCTGCCATTGCAGTGCAAGACAAGACTGCCCAAGCCTTAAAGTATCCCACTGGGCAGGTTTGTGCGAGGGCCTTCACCTCCTGTTTAATAGTGTGGATGAACAGTTGTTCTCCATTTCACAGATATCACCACTGCAAAAACTGAGGCCATGGGGAAAGTAAGGGGAGTGAATGACTACTTAAGGTGATGGAAATTCTTGCTATGTATTTCTTTCTTTTTTTTTTTCTCTAGTTGAGATGGAGTCTTGCTCTGCCGCCCAGGTTGGAGTACAGTGGCTCGTTATCACCTCACTGCAACCTTCACCTCCCAGATTCAAGCAATTCTCCTGCCTCAGCCTCCTGAGGTACTGGGACTAGAGTCCTGCACCACTACACCTGGCTTTTTTTTTATTATTATTATTTTTATTTTATTTTTAGTAGAGACGAGGTTTCACCATGTTGGCCAGGCTGGTCTCAAACTCCTGACCTCAGGTGATCTGCCCGCCTTGGCCTCCCACAGCGCTGGGATTACAGGCATGAGCCACCATGCCTAGCCTATGTATTTATTTACAAAAGAATGGATGCAGGCTGAGCGCATCCATTCTTGAGTAAATCAGTGAATCAAGATTGCACCATTGCACTCCAACAGAGCCAGACACTGTCTCAAAAAAAAAAAAAAAAAAAAAAAAAAAAAAAAAAAAAAAAAAAAAAAAAAAAAAGAAAAGAAAGCAAAATAAAATATACAAAACTTTACAAAAACAAATGGCAATGTGAACACATTGCTGGGGCCTTTTCCCAGGGCCTTGAAGGAAAATCCATCTCTGGGCTTCTGCACCTATTTAGAAGAACTGGAGCTCACTGGTTCTTTGAGGAAGCTGAAATGAAGGTAGGAAGGGGGTAGTCTCGGGAATCACAGACACCTTCCCTTGTGAGAAGTAGCAGTAAACTTTCCTGGACAGCACCCAAAGAGTTAAAATTACCCATGAAAATGCAAGTGAAAAGACTGGAGTGACTTAGACCGGCTGATTATTCTTCTAAGAATCTCATTTGACAGGGGTAAAATACAAAGAAAGTGTGTGCTGGTTTTTACAGAAAACATATGGGAACTTACCTGGGGAAATTTGCTTTCTCTTAACTAAACAAGGAGTCTTTTCAGGTATTTTGAGTTGAAATTGAGAAGGACAGTCTTAATTATAGAAAATGTGGAGAAAGAGTAAGACATTGGAAAATGGTGACCATGGTGCATTAATATTCAACTTCATACCTGGGTAGGTGGAAGAAGACCAGAACAGGACTTAAAATTTTACATACAAAGACCTGATATAGAAGAAAAGGAGGGGAAAAAAAGTCAGTCTCTATCTGAATAAGCTTACACACATGAGACTTTTAAAAGAAAGATCAACAAATATTAAAGAAAATTACTTTATCCCCCAAACTGTGGCTCTTCAAAATAAAGTTACAACAGAAACGAAATGTAAATCCTTTTCTGTCCCAGATACCATATAATCAGGGTTCCATGAGAATGCATGCAGGGGGCAAGCAAATTTCATCAGAACTCCCTCTCTAGCTCTGAACCCCAACAGCAGAAAGGGGGAGAGGCCATGCCCCAAATGTGGGGGGCAGAGTCCCGCTGGGGACCCACAGGATGACTGTGATACAGGTGGGGCAGAAAGAGCAAAACCACAAAGACTGGCATCCTCAAGGGAAGGTCATTGATCTGTGGCACAATAACTCTCACCCTACAATAGTCTCCTTCCCCTCCCCCATCCCAAAACTCATCCCAACCCATGTGGTTGGGCAGATTCTCCCCTCTCCTACTTGTTAGTGGGAAGGGACTGGAAAGAGCAAAAGATCTGACAATCAGTGATTAAATAGGACAGGCTAGAGACGAGTAACAGTGATTCCAGGCTCCCTTGAAAATAATAAATGGCAGAGGGGACAGGAAGAGAGCCAATTAGTACATTCCCAGGCAAGAGAGAGCTGAGGCCAAAGTAAAGAATGGAATTAAACACCAATTTTGCCAGTCTGCCTACTTCAGCAACATCTCTCTTCACTGATGTGAAATTGACAAGCAACTAAGACAAAGGTACAAAACTTCCAAGAGTGACAGAAGCCCTGGGCAGGGGGAAACTAGTTCACCCTCCACCATCACTGGTGATCCTGAGTGAGTCATCTCAGAGCCCTCTTTAGACTTTACTCCTATTAGCTGTAAAATGAAGAAGGGGAAACAAAATAATTTTCCTGAGTCTGCCTGGTGCTAGCATTCTAGAATTCTGAAAACAGCATGATGTGCATGAAAGAGTATGGACTCTGGAAGCCACACTGCCTGAGTTTAAATCTCAGCTCTGCTAGAATTAGCTGTCTGTCATTGGGCAAGTTACTTGACCTCTCTGTGCCTCAATTTCCTCACTTGTAAGAGACAAGAATAGCATGCTTTATTTACATCATGGAGCTATCCTGATCATGAAATGATCTGTTAGCTGAAATTATGGTAGTGGGCTTATTCCGTATCTGGTACCTTTTAAGTATATTTTTGTGGTGGATCACCTAAAGAGGGTAACTACTCTGGCCACTGCTTCCTACAGTGCTTCCCCTCCAAGAGGATAGACAATATTTTCTTTCTCCTTTGTAGAGACGAGGGTCTCATTTTGTCGCCCAGGCTGGTCTCGAACTTCTTGCTTCAGGTGATCCTCCTGGTTCAGCATCCCAAAGTGCTAGGATTAGAGGCATGAGGCAACACACCCTGCCCTTAGACAATATTAATCAAGCACAGAATTATTTCTTTAGCCAGGATGCAGCTTCAGAACCCTTACTGAATCAGAATCATTGAATCGTAGCACAAAAGATGAGTCAGCCACATCCTAAATATGGGTAATACTGTGTCCCTTCATCACTAATTCCATCCCATTTGATTCAAACTGGTTCCAATGTAGTACCCTCAAACACACAGTTCCAGAAACTCCTTCTGGTGGAAAGGATGTCCAGGATCTTTACAGAAGAGAATCCCCAGCCTGGATTTGTGACAACTGAACTCTCTGACATCCAGTTCCATGGACCAAGCAAACCATCAGCTATCTTTGCAGATATTTTACATTACCCACGGAAAAACAATGGGTGACTGCAGATGAACTGACTTGGCTGATACTCCATAAAGAGGTCATTCCTTTTAAACATGACAGGTTGATTCAATGACAGTCCACAATCCAAAGCAAGACCTTGGGAGTCAATTCTTGGTGGTGATGTGGTAGGATAAAAAGAAAAGGGAGCCCTTTAATTAACAAGATCGGTGCCTAGCAAATTTGATCTGGCAAAGATCAGAGGATAAGGAAGGAGAGAAAGCAACTCCTTCATATGCCTCACACCCTGCTGAGGCTGACTGCAGGACAATCCCACACTTCTCAGCCCCAACATGTCCAACATGCAGGGCCTCCTCTTTCCCACCTGTTTTTCCTTCTAGATTCCCCACCTTAGTTGAAACCAATTCCACCTCCTACACACTTCTCAAATCAAGCTCCTCTTTGGCATCTCTATTCCCTCTACTCCATTAGCACCTAGTTAAATTGTAACACAATCAAAATCTCTAGTCTCGCTCCTCTCAAATCCATCCTCCAATCAAATCTCACAGATAATTCTGCTTAACATCCAAAGGTTCTTACACGCAACAACATGGATCAATCTCAGAGGTATTATGCTAAAGGAAAGAGACAGAATTAAAGGACTACATACTGCATGAGTCCATTTATATGACATTTTGGGAAACACAAAACTATAGGGACAAAAAACGTCAGTGGTTGCTAGGGACTGGGGGTGGCAGGGGTTAGTCACTCAGGAGCACTGAGGGACTTTAGGGAGTAATATAAATGTTCTTCCTCTTGATTGTCATGGTGGCCATGGTACTTATATCAAACACACCAAACAAGACAATAAAATGGGTCCATTTTACTGTGTATAAATTATACCTCAACTAAAAGAAACTGGGGGAAAACCCTACAGACCCCCTCCCCATTGCCTACAAGTTCCATGGCATTCCTGATCCGGCCCATATCTTACCCTACACACTTCAGCAACACTCAACTTTTTAAAATATCCTCTTCTTTCCATGCAGAAGCGTCTCACCACTGTACCCTTCTTCAACACAGCTTTTCCAGATTAATTCCTAAGTCCTCCAGGTATGTCTCCCTGCCTCTTCCACCTCTCATACACTCAGGGTATGTGTTTGATAGGTGTTCTCTTGGCTCTTATAATGTCTGGTGTTTCCTCATTATTTCATTCACAGAAATGTATTATACATGTTATAGGCATACATTACAGTATAATGGTCTTGTCTCTCATCAGTCAACTAAGATCCGAATTCTCTGAGAAACGAACTACTATTCATTCACAGGTGTATATGCTGCCTGGCACACTGCAGACACTCAACAAGCCTTTATTGGAATAAATGTTTCTTAAAGGCAGGTGTGGCCTGTCTACTTCGTTGGTATATCCTCATCACTTATAAAAGTGCCTACTTGCCTCAATAAATACAGGTAGCCCTCACTTTGCATGATAATGCAATACCACAAAAGTGATCATGCATGCTGAAATCATGTGAAATGATTTTAATAATCAACAGAAATATTATGATTATTCTATGACCTTTAATTTTTTTGTCGAAACAGTAAAAACTGTCTATCACTTATAAATGTGTAGGAAAATGAAAAGCATATTTACTTAGTACTCTAAAACATCAGAAACTCTGAGAATTAAGTGTTTTATTTATAAAAAAAATGTGTCAATAGTAGTTTCGATGGGAATGCCTTATTCTCATTGCTAATTTACAATTCTAAACAAGCATCTTTTCCATGCCTTGGTAGATAGGTATACTTCTTCCTAAGTTCAGACTTGCTTCCAACATTTTATCCTTTGTGTTTTCACAGTTATACAGTATCTGTGAGAGTTCCTTTCATATGACTTTTTTTTGCCAGCATCTTTCCTCTGTTACATCTTCATCCTTTTCATCACAACCACTTCATAACTGACTTTGATACGTGAGTTATCCTTCACTAAGTGCTCCTAGCTACATATACAGAGCCTCTCGAACACTGGCTGGGTTGACATTCCCTTGGTCAGCTTTTTTTTTTTTAGAATCCTGTTTACAATTAGCTAAAATTTCACTCCAATTTTAACACTTCATTTCTTTGATGCACTTTGATCTTTGTTTGCAATTCCCCCCTTAATTATCCATTTTTATGAAATGCTACATAGGTCTATCACTGGGAGACAATGAGGCAACACGACTAACACGCTTTGCTGTCTACTGACGAACAAAATAACAGGAAGTGCTAGTGTATGGGGCTTTATACAATATATAGTTAATATAACATGATACCTGAAATTTGGACTGTGTTGAGGGGCTAGTATTATTTAGTTAACTATGGCAACTGAAAATTGTGTATATTAAAATCATGCAAAGTGAGAAATATCTGTATTTAGCAAATACAAGTAATTTTAGAATGAACTGGCTCACCACTGGGCCAAATTTAAGAAACAGAGATTGATGCCCTTCCCATTACACCTTCTGACTGATAACATCACAGAATCATAGCAATTTCCTAAAGACCCAATTCACAGTCAACTGTAACAGATGACAGGCGAAATCTAGATTATAATTTGAACACTGTTACTAGTAACAAAGTTACGTACTGACACTGTGTTTCTATGACTTGCCCTATAAAATAAGTAATACTACTACCTCTTCACAGGGTGGTGTGAGGACCAAAAGAGAAAAAGATTAAAAAGTACTTTTAAAAATTCAACTAGTGGCCGGGCACAGCGGCTCACACCTGTAACCCCAACACTTTGGGAGGCCGAGGCAGGTGGATCACTTAAGCCCAGATGTTAGAGACCAGCCTGGGCAACATGGCAAAACTCCATCTCTATCAAAATACAAAAATTAGCCAGGTGTGGTTGCTCGTGCCTGTGGTCCCAACTACTTGGGAGGCGAAGGCGAAGGGATCCCTTTAGCACAGGAGACGGAAGTTGCAAGGTGCCAAGATCGTGCCACTGTACTCCAGCCTGGGTGATATCGAATAAGACCTTGACCCTCCAAAAAAAAAAAAAATTCAACTAGATAACATCAGACCAACTCTACACTCAGTATGTACCAGGAACTATTTTAAGAACGTTTTACAAATTTTCACTTACAATCCTGACAACCTACATGATCAGTTGCATTACAATCCCCGTTTTGCAGAATACCAAAGCATAAAGAAGGCAAATAACCTGTCCAAGAACATGCAACCTGTAAGCAGTGAAGTCAGGATTTGAACTCAGAAAGTGTAACTCCATAAGTGAAGATCTTCAAAACTTCACTAACTTGTCTGCCTTCCTCAGAAAGAAGAAGGACACAGTCATTGAGAAGGGTATAATACTGACTCCTAGAAGCCAGGCAAACCTGATTCACTAGAATTCAAAGATCATAGCAAGTTAGTTCTGCTGGGACATATTCAGGTTTCTGGCAAAAGAACAAGGATGCACAATATGCAGAGATCTGAGAAGCTAGAAAGACCATTCCCAGTCTGCAGAAGGGGCCAACAGAATAGTTCAAATACATTCAATTCCTTTAATTCTGGTGAGTAGAAGTATAAATACCAGGGGGGAACCAACTAAGAAATAAAGTTTACTTTGCAAGAAGAGGGAAAGAATTTGTATTTATCATAAGTGTATAAAAAAGCTAGAGTGCTATAAAAACAAGGTATGTAAAGCCAACAAACTTCATTGACATTTTCAGTAACACTGACCCTGAAAGTTAATAACATTGTTTGCTGAGGTCTGATTTCACAAGGAAGTCCATATGGAACAGGAACGTGAGAGCCTAATAAGGATGTATGATACAAAAGCAAAGGGATTAGTTAACTAAAATAAGTGGATTCCTCTCTAAATATAATCTACTCATAAGGATACATTTAGAACATTTGTATCTCATTAGGGGAATTAAGTGAGAAAAGATTCTTAATACCAAATAGTCCTAATTATAATTCATCTTAGGAAATAAAGTGAGTTTTCTTAACTAAAAGGGAAAATATACTGCAAGAAACAGCTTTAATGTAATAACAGGATTGTCAACAAAGTCAGACACCAAAACAAACCCAATTGCCCAAAGGGATACTGTGAAAACTGAATAAATGCTCCAACAATACAATGTTTTTTTAGACTATTTCTCAACACTTTACACTCTTTTTTCTCTTATTACCAATCGTAACAATCCAAAGCCGAAATAAGTTACCTAAGCAAAGAATATCCAACTATAAACAGCAAAAACAAATTAAATTAATACAAACCATACAAACCAAACACGAATGTATTTACTCCATCACACTTTTCATCAAGGTTCTGCCAGTGGTAAAAATGACATGGTTAGGATATGACTTAGCAAGCTGGTGAACATTTTCTTTGGGAAGGGTCAATTCTAGTTTTCTTTTGTCCTTCCCCGCCCCCCCCCCCCCCACAGGGTCTCACTACATCATTACCCAGGCTGGCCTCAAACTCCTGGGCTCAAGGGATCCTCCTGCTGCAGCCTCCCAAGTGGCTGGGATTACAGGTGGGTGCCACTATGCCTGGCCAATTCTAGCTTTTGATCCCATCAAAAAGGGGTACTTGCCTTTCACATCTTGAAACAGAAAATTATGTAAATGATATACAGTGGATTGTGTGACATAGTTATAGGTTATAAAACAATAAGTGAGAGGTAGCACCCAGTGATGGGTATCAGTGACGTGGCTCTGCCTTTCTCACTGCAAGGTATTGTCCTTAGGCTGGCCAAGAAGGTCCATCACCTCTGTAAGCATCTCAGCCACATTTCAAGCAATGATCTGTTTTTTATTCCAGATGGGAAACTCACTACTGTTCCCCCCAGCAGACTTCCTCTTACAAAGTATTGGTCAGAACTTAATCACATGACTGCTCATAAACCAATCACGGCCAAGGGGACTGCAATTATCATGACTTGAGTTTTTTTCATATTAATCTTGAGATATCTCCTGTCTGTTCATTAAGACCAAGGCTCTCCTGTTTCCAACCCCAACCCCCAGTCACCTGGGAAGAGAGAGGGGGGATAGACATCATTATTATCAGGGTTGGCATTAAAATTTACCTCAATTATTCTAAAAGATCCACATGACAACTGTAAAAGGGCTGTTTTTTCTAAAGATGCACTCTAGTCATTATCACCATCTAGACCTGGGTCCCTGTAACTTAAGAAAAACACTCCACCACGAGACAAACAAAGGCACCAGAATGCAATGAATTATAATACTTTACTGGTTAGGTGAGTAAGAGCCAGTAAATCAAAGGGGCTTTTAAAAAACACAATTCCTCAGCTAACACCATGAAGTAAAAGAAACCATATTAGTTCTCTTCAATTTTACACTTTCGGGTTTGGACCTCTCAGTCACTCCATATTTGTTTTCAAAAAATTAGTTATCCTTTTCATTTAGGCAATTTTCCCCTTCCTCAAAAGAAGCGTCAGGGTCAAATCACAAGAGCTTATCTGACAAGGGGGAAAAAACCCATGCAAGATATATTCCTATATTTGGGCCTTCAGTAATAAGCTTATGATAAAGGAAAACACAAATACTCTCTCCTCCTCCATGCCCAGGAACAGCCCAAGACTTGGAATCATTCTTCACAGGGTTCACTCACTATCCAGCCCAACTCTCAACCTCCATAAGGCCTTTAGCAGATCCAAGAAAGATGCAATTCTCTAAAGTTCCCAGAATAATGAGACTAAAAAGAAGGCTGACTAGAGTAGGAACACTGCCTGCATCTTTTCTCACTTTTTTTTCAGGGAGTCCTTTAAAGCAGTGTAGGTGGAAAAGAATAAGCAAAAGAAGTAGGAAGGTTCAACAGAAGATAGTAAGAACTCTACCTCTGACTGGTCTTTCCATAGTTCAGAGATGCCAAATCTCCACGCCTCTACACACAACAGAACTGACACAAACAAATGATGACTGCTAACTGCTAATTCTGGCCTTTTTTCTTTTTAAACACACTCCAGAAGTCGTTGCAATACCGGAAACATTTGGGAGATTGAGCCATCTGATGACAATTACAGGAATCCTGGAAGGGAAAGAATGCTCAAGGAAGGCCAGACGGCCAGGCAATTATAAACCCTAGCTCAGCCCATGTCCTCTCCACACCCTCCACATCACTGCCAGCAAGAGGAGGATGGTGACACCATTAACCAACATTCCCAGGCTGATCCCAGGCTCACACACACTGCTCCAAAGAGGATATCATGATTTTGGTTTGCCTGGTTTTCTTATCCTTTGAAGTAAGACACTTCATGATTGTCATGAGTTTGGTTCCCAAGGGTGTGAGATTTATAGGAACCAAGACTTTTACAGTAAAGAGATGATTTAAAAGGCAAACCACTAAAAATGATAGTATGAAACTAAAACGTTTCCAAGTAGCTTTAATCCCTGAACTAATCCTTTCAGAATGCCAGAGAAAGAGGATGGGAAGTAAAGGTTATGGTTAGGAAGAGAAAAAGAGCTAACATTTACTAAGCACCTCCAAAAGCAAGCCACTTTCAGGATAAAGAAACCTTGCAAAGGAGAGAGCATCCAAGACTAATGAGAACTAAGGTTCAGAGAGACTATTTATGCAGTCTCAAAGCTCTTAAATGAAGACAATGGAGTGAAGCCCCCAAACCCATCTCACTTCAAAGCCCAAGCTGTTTCTACTACACTGTTGGTGAGACAGCAGGTACATAAAACAGAGACAGACCCAGTATGACACAAAATGGCATTAACCATTCACTATCTGACCGAGGCACAATTAACTTGGCTTCTTTATTCTTAAGTACTTTATATAGTTTTACATCCATTTCTTTTCAATTAATAAAGCATAAGTATAATCCCATATAATTAAGAACTCCACAACAGTCTGGTCCTTTAAATAACTGCACACTGACAGATTTCACAACTGATGTCTTCCAAATTAAAGCCCTGTGCTGACAGGACTAGGAAATTTACAACATTTGAAATAGTACACATTTAATGAAGAAGTCTCAGGAAGCAAGGAAGTATAGCAGACTGCTTAATAAGAAATCATGAGGGGCAGGAGAATGGCATGAACTCAGGAGGTGGAGCTTGCAGTGAGTCGAGATCACGTCACTGCACTCCAGCCTGGGCGACAGAGCAAAACTCCGTCTCAAAAAAAAAAAAAGAGAGAAAGAAAGAAATCATGATTCCATAGAATTCCTGCTGTTTCAAGAGAATATACTTGAGTAGAATCACATTTGACAAATCTTTATAAATAAGAAACATAATCTATAAACACACACACAAATGTACAAAATTCAAAATTAGGATTGCTAACTACCATTTAATTATCTTCAACTAATGCCTTTTGTGAGTCTCTATAGAAGTGTCAAACACTGTCAAATTTTCCTTAAATCATCACAAGTTGAATACTTGCTTCAATTTGTTAGCAAAAGTGGGACTTCTATAATACCTGACTACCTTACAAAATATGGTGTTGGTAGTAATAAAGTGTAACAGGAATAATAAAAGTAAACACGATGATGATGACAATAATGGCAGCTTTCATGTACTACATCTTTCTCAGTGTCTGTCACTATTCCTAATGCTTAATATAGATTTTTTTTACTTAACCTTCTCTATAAGGTAGCTATTATTATTATTCCCAAAAAGTAACAAGCAAGTTTAACTCAGAAAACTTGAGTTCAAGTCCACACCTGGCTCTAATAAGCTGGAAATAGCTTCATCTTTGTAGATATCCAACTTCTCCACTATACAATGGAAAGGTTAAGGTTGGGGGCACTGTAGATTAAATGAGCTCCCCTGTACTATAGATTTGACATCCCTCCGAAAATACATATGTGCCCCTCCCAATCCAAGGCAAACACAGATCACTAAACAATCACGCCAGTGAATCTCATTATGACTGCACCATCTTTCACAGCCCAACACACTAGGAAGTTATTAACAATCAACATGAGATAGCTTTTAAAATGATACCTCGTTGGCCTCTTAAGGATGACACAGTATCACCTAGCTGGAGGCTAGGTATCCATCTAGTAAGAGTGTCACGTAAGTCCAAAAGCTACAGCTTGGCAACTTAAAATTGGAACACCAAGATGAGACTGAGTCTGTCAATATCTGGTATCCAGCTGAAAAGTCTTAAAAGAAACTGGGGTTTCTTGCCACCCTAGAAAGCCAGCTGACCTAAGCAGTCACATATCCCCACCAAAAGTTGCCCACGGCAACAAATGATACAACTCCAGTCTACCAGTGTGGAGTATGAAAATCCATGCCATGTCCCAGGAAAGGAAGCAGGGCTGTCCCACCAAGAGAAGAATGCCTTCAGAAGGAAAGTATGGGATATCCACAGGAAAGGAAGAGATCCAAATTCTGATTTTCATTTGGCTCTGATCCCATGTATTAAGTTAATGTTATAGCTCAGTGAAAGTAATTACCAGCTAGGCTCTGCAATCCATCAATTCACCCTGGGCATTCCTGCTGATTCTTTCTTTGGTCTCTAGGACCCAAGAATCCCTTTTGTTGATCTGCAAGTGTGAAGGAAAAGTTGGTTGTTACCAGTTTCTCTCTTTCTATTCTAAATTTCTGCCAAGTAATTAGGAAGAGAAAATGAACTATTTTCAAGTTTTTTAATGGAAGCTATGGGGATTCGAGTAGGCACAGCCTCTCACAAAAATAAGATTAAAACCATATATCTTTGACGTCCCCCCTTCCAAGTAGAATGGACAAATGCAATTTGGCTCTAGGCTGTGAACTCAGGGACTTTATCCAAATCACCTCCATTCTAATTTAGGTAATTTGGCAAGATGAACTTCGTCAGTAAATTAAATGTATATGGATTTACAAAAGATTTTCATATATCCCCACAACTATCATAAAAGAAAATATTATTAGTATCCCCATTTTGCAGACAAGTATGACAAAGTTCAGAAGTTAAAAGTACTAACCCTAAGATCAAAGTGACAAAGCAGTCTCGACTCCAAACACTAGATTTCTCAGTAATTTTTCCAAGTATGATAGTATCTTATGATTTAAAGGAATTCCTCTAACCGGAATTAACATTCAAAACTACATTAAGGACTTTACTCAGTGCCATTCACACAGTAGGCAGGTGAATTTTTCATTCTCCACTAAACTACATAGAAATTATAGAAGAAATTCTGAAATTATTCCCTATGCTTCCCACTACCCTGTAAGTCCATTTCCACTGCACAACTACACTGAATGGGCAACATAAATATAACAAACATATGCCCACAGAGGGTGGAAGGTAAACAATCACACACAAGTACTGGCAACAATAGTGGGCCCTTTCTGCCACTTCAGTTGTAAACACAATTGCTGACTTTGGTCACCAGCAAACCCCATGGGAAGGTGGCCCACAGCTAAATACACCACTTCCTATCTATCCAAATGTCAGGGGGTTCTAAGAGTCATACAAACATCAACAAGCCTGTAGTTTTTATAGCTCAGAACCAAGGTTCTGGGATCTGCAATTTGAATGGCCAGTGCTTGTCTCCTTAGGCATGTCAAAATCAGTTATAATGCACATTATTTTTCTTTTTTTTTTCTGATTCTACAAGTAATACACTCTATCTGTAGAAAATATAAAAAATGTAACAAAGTATAAAGAAGCAGAAATCAGTCATAACTCCAGAGGCAACAACTGATAATACTGGCCTATTTCCTTCCAGTCATTTTTTTTTCCTGAAAAATATTATTTCCTCTTCTACAGAAAGCATTTACTTTCTTTTTTATTATTATTATTATTACTTTTTTGATATGGAGTCTCCCTCTGTCACGCAAACTGGAGTGCAGTGACACCATCTCAGCTCACTGCAACCTCCGCCTCCCAGATTCAAGCCATTCTCCTGCCTCAGCCTCCCAAGTAGCTGGGATTACTGGCACCTCCCACAATACCTGGCTAATTTTTGTATTTTTAGTAGAGACAGGGTTTCGCCATGTTGGCCAGGCTGGTCTCGAATTCCTGACCTCAAGTGATCTGCCCACCTTGGCATCAGAAAGCATTTACTTTCTTCAGGCAATAACAAGAAGGCAAAACAGCTCCCACTCCAAAAAAAAAAAAATTAATCCCATTGTATTTACAGAACCAACTCATATTTCCCCATTAAAATCTTGATGCTAACTACATCAAAAATGCATGAAAATCCTCTGGAAAAGCCCAGTAAGGTAATCACTCAAGTCCTTCTACTGCAACACCCACAAAACCAGAAGAACCAATAATCTATAATGAATATAAGCGGTAACCTTGTCAGAATTTGTTTCTTCAGAACTTTTTTACCTTCCAAAATCCTATTTTTGCACTGCAACTATTAACCCTAATTATCTTATCAGTGAGAAAAGGAACTTTGGCTCACACAGAAAAGAAACTACGTAGAGGCTGACGCAGTGGCTCATGCCTGTAATCTCAGTACTTTGAGAGGCAGAGGTGGGCAGATCACCTGAGGTCAGGAGTTTGAGACCAGCCTGGCCAAAATTGGGGAACCGCATCTCTACTAAAAACACAAAAATTAGCTGGACATGGTAGCAGGCGCCTGCAGTCCCAGCTACTCGGGAGGCTGAGGTAGGAGAATCACTTGAGCTCAGGAGGCGGACGTTGCAGTGAGCCGAGATTGTGCCATTACACTCCAGTCTGGGCGACACAGCAAAACTCCATCTCAAAAAAAAGAAAAAGAAACTATGTAGAAAGGGGTGGCATGGGGTGGGAGGTGGATGGAAAAAAGGTCTTATTTCCTTCTCAAAATTACACTTCTAGAAGAAACAAAGGAAATATTATTGAAGTACCATATATATGTCTTTTGCATAGTACATAACCAAGGAGCACAGCGTCTGTCCTCTCTAATTTGAAATGGATAGCTCAAAAGTAAGGCAAATCCTGTGTAACAAAGTTGAGGGGATATTCTTTTCATATCAAAAAAAAAATAGAGACTTAAACGCAACCAGTTACTTAACCAGTAAAAGCACTACTTTTGTAATGCTAAGAGGCACTGGAACTTTTTTTTTCCCGGCAATTTCATTCATCATATATTTCTAAGGTACCTATTTAAGAGGAATTCAAAGAAAAAGTACTCTTGTACTACTTATCGCTAAGTAAGCACAATTCTTAAATAATTTTCAGTGCAAGAGACCTGGAATTTTACTCCCTACAGCCTAGTGATTTTAAATGCCCTGTGACCCTCTTAGGCACTGCCAACATCAACATCTGGTACCTGGCACAAAGAAAATGGATTTTCAACAATTTTAAAACCTCTTCTTTTCATCATGTGCTTTAAATATGTTTCTAAGATAGTTGTCTTTCTCTCCTTTCTGGTGTACAAAAAAAGGGAAGCTATACTATCAGGCAACTACATGTTTTAGAAGCAAAAGGGAAAAATAATAACCAAAAATTAAGTTGTTGCTAATATTTTTTCATTCCTCCCGAAAGATTACACAAAATAGACATCTTCAACCTAACTAGGTGAAAAAATAACCCACGATGATTGTAATTATTGCCCCACAAGTATATACACTTCTTTTTTTTTTTTTT